>NW_025335568.1:11284086-11292354 GCF_004798865.1 Varanus komodoensis
TGGTGTAAACAGAATGCTTGCAACAATTAAAACTAGCAAGATTTCTTCATGCGCAGAAATGTCTTGGAAGGAAGAAGGGGCTGTGTGAGGGGCTGGGTTCCAGTAGGATACAGAAACGGAAATCAGCATATCTTTTGGCCCTCTCTCTTTTTGTTCTGCTGGAATGTGTCCCATGAGAGGTTATTCAAAATAGAAAATGGCCCTCAGGTTGAACACTCCTGGGCTATATGCTAAGAGGATGTCTCTTGTGTAGGACTCACACGAAAGGCAAACTCCACATGGTCATGGTGGGTTGTAATGTTGTATGAACCTGGATTGCTTCTAGATTTCAAAACTAAATAATCATTTTGACAGATTTCAAGCAGACATGAAATGGAGGAGAGCACTGGGGTCTGCTGGAGTAGAGTATCTCACCGCTAAAGGGAAGCGACACTTGCTACCCACCACACAAGCAAAGATCCCTTCACAAGCTTTGCTTTTCAATGGACAGCTCGCCAGTGGCAAAAATTAGCTTATTTGCAGCCTCATTTCCTCAGTGTCCATGAATGATATGGACTTTGATAGCAGACACTCATTTAATTAATTAATTAATTAATTAAAAGCTTTTCTATCCCGTCCCCTATAGAATGTCTTGTAAGCCGTCACTGTCTCACACTTACTAGGACATTGAACAAACAAGATTTCACATTTTGGACACCTACAAGTGTATACCAATACACATACAAAAAGCAGATTTTAAAAAAATAAATAAAAGCATTTGCACACTTTTCTGGTGCATATAAATTGAAAAAGGCGAACAAATGACAGTTGCTGGAATGTGCCACATGGGCATTTTGCCACGGGCTGCCACTCGCTGGAATCATGAAAAGCCCAGGGGAAAGAGCAAACGTTGGTGAGCAAAAGGGTTACAACTGGAGTGAGGCAAGAAAACAAGATGGGTTCTGCTACACAGAACCCTGGGATACCTGATAGAGGACCAAGGAGGAAGGAGTGAAGGGCTACCTAGGGCGAACCGGGACATCTGCCAGGTGCACAATGAGTTGTCGTGTGAGTAGCATACAAAGGGTAGCTTATTTGCAGAGCGGGTTGCCCTGTTTTACAAATTCACCCTCTGTCTTCTCACTCAGCATATATTCTTTAAAGAAGGTGTAACTTAGGAACTGTAACTATAAACACATACATGTCTTAGAAGAACTTTTCTGTGCTCTGAAACTCATCAGAGCATTATCCAGGGCAACCATTCCTGTGTAATGTCCTCCCAACGTTTTGGAGTGCAATTCCCATCATTCTAAACCACTGACAATGCGCTCCCCAGAGAGGTCCACCTGGCACCGTCATCATTTGTTTTTCGGCGCCAGGCTAAGACCTTTTTATTTAAAACTTATTTTAATTGTTAAATTATTTGTATTTATAGGATTTTAATTTTTTAGCCGAGATGCACCGGGGGTTTTTAAATATTTTTTTTATTGTTATATTGTTATTATTTATGTATTTATGTATTTTGTTTCTGTTGTGAGCCGCCCCGAGGCTTCGTTGTGATGGGGGTGGCATAAAAATGTTTTAAATAAATAAATATGGGGTTGATGGGAAATGTAGTCCAACATTGCTGGAGGGTGCCAGGTTGAGGAAGGATGATTAAAGAGAGAACCAGTCATGTCCAAAAAATCTCCCTCAAATCATTTAGGGTAGTTTCTACTCCGACTTAACAAGAAAATCCTTGAGGAGGTCCAATTTGTACCTCTGGGCTACCTTGCAGGGTTGTACATTTTTGTGGGCACTTTCTCTGCCTCCACAAGGAGTCTTGGAGCTCCTGGGGAAAGCTGACTTGCCATCAGATTTGAGCTCCTCTCCCAACGTCTTTTTTCAATCGCCAACAGAAAAAGTGTGTTTCCAGCATTGGCTGTCTCTGAAATAACTGCTACAGTTTGCCAGGCACGATAGGAAAAAACACTGCAAATTACTAAGCCCACCCAAGACAGAATATAATGCAGTCACTAAATACATGTTTTCCTTCTTTGTAAGGCAATGGCATATTTATATTATACAGATATTGATTTCAATAAATTTGTTCTTTTGGGTTTCTTTTGCATAGCATTGCACAAGTTAGACCCAAAGTGCCTCACTCATTTCACTTAAACTATAGTTTCTTTTTCATATTTTGAATAAATTAAATTTTCCAGAAAAAGATGAGGGGGAATCACAACAACATATGAAAAGATGGCTTAGACCAGCATTTTATCATATCAGCATTAAATGCTTCCCATTCCATTGGTGAGGGTGTTCAAGGATACAGTAGACAGGCACATGGTAGGCATGTCATGAGCGGAGCCGGCTAGAGCCAGGGGTCAGACTAGATGGCCTGGGAGACCCCTTCTGACTCGCTCTTGTTTCTATGTCTCTATGTTATAATTCCTTCACTTTTCCAGAATTGTCTCACTATTCCACTTCCATTATTATTGTGCAAAGCTAGCACAAATCCTCTCTCTGTGACTCTCTCTAACCATCCACCATGAACACCTTTTCCTTCATAAGCCACTTGGATATTGATAATAATTCTTGGAACTTGATTACATTTCCTGTGCTTTTCATATGCTACTCTTGCATTCATCATTGGCAGTCTTTCTTACTCTTATCAACTTTGAAGTGTCTTCTTTTTTTTAAAAAAAAGCTTTTTTAAGGAAGTTAAATGTCTACCCTTTTTTATAAGTGTATATTCTAAGTCTAAATGGTTCTGTGTTCAGAAAAAAGTATTAGAATGTGAATGATGGTTGCACAAATATGGCAAAGTATCTTGCAGCATCCCTGTCGCATCTCAGATGAGGGTCAAAGTGTCCCCAGGTGTGTTTTATTTTGTGTTTCATTTGAGTTGTTCGCTGTGCAGGGATGGGACATTCTGTGTTGTTGTTGTTGTTCGCTGTTCCTTGCAAAGAAGGGCAAGATTTGTATCAATTATGGTAACAAAAATGGAAGTTCCAAATGATAGTCAGCCCTGTGCAAAAGTCACTTTCCCCAACTGTCTTTACAAGAAAGTAGAAAATCACATTGGCAGTGAACATGTTTTTAGCAGATGCAACCTGTCTTTTTTGGAAGATTAGAACATGAAAAGCAGGGTGGTACCAACAATAAGCCTTCCTAGTTCAGGGAAATCATCTGATCTTTACTAAGAGGAGAGGAAATGAAAGTTAAAGTTTCAATAGGCACTTCAGGGGCTGCCCCTGCACATGTCTCTAGTCAATCATTATTGTTATTATTATTACAGGCATGTATATCCAGTCATATCGCCAAGCGCTCAGGACGGCTTACAAAATATAAAAGTACAATATAAAATATAAAAATACAATATAAAACCTCAATTATTAAAACAATATAAAAGACATCACGAACTTAAGAAAAAGGAGGAAAAAATAAAAAGTGTGACTGTGAAGGGAAAAATCCTAAAACATCTAAAACTGTTGGTTATTAAAATAATGGTTGAATAAAAGGGTCTTTACCTGGCGCCAGAAAGAGGATAACGTTGGCACCAGGTGGACCTCTCTGGGGAGCAGATTCCATAGTCTGGGCACCACTGTGGAGAAGGAAAGGTGCTTCCCTTTGCAAAGCCGTGCCAGCAAAGTGAAAGGTCTGGATCCCCAAAGCATCTTCTCAAATTCCATCATTGCGGGGAAAGCTCAGAATCAGAAGCCTACCCATACTAACTCTGATTTTCCTGAGTACTCACCACTGTAAAAGGAATCCTGCCCCACTGAAGTTGCACCATGGGCAACTTTAGAACCCAGACATAAGTCTCACAAGGGGCAGCTCTGTGTGTTGCTTCAGCAGTGATGCACACAACCATTTTCCCTTCTCCCCCATGCTTTACAAATGTTGTGTGTTCTCTCTGTTTTAGAATATCCACCAGCCCTGACGTTAAACAAACATATTTAAAGCATTTTAAGCTTTCATAGGACCATCCTGACTACAGGGATAAAATGCACTTGGCTTCTGCTTCCAAACACTATTCTCGGTTAAGCTCCCCTGAATGGAACAGGGGAGGACACTGGAGTCCCCCACATCCCTTGGGGTTTGCAACTCAATCCTATACATACTTGCTTAGAAGAAAATTCTACTGAGTGACTTCTTCCTATGAAATTGCATGTAAGATATCAATCCTGGTCATGCTAATTTTGTTTCCTAAGATTGTTCCCTCCAAAGAACCTCCCAACACCATTCCAATATTGCACAAAGCCAACTTTGCACGATAGGAATGGTGTAAAACTGTGCAATCAGGATATGTTAGGAAATGCAATCCAGATATTCCTGATACAACATATCTGGGTACACATGCAAGTTTAGATGCACACACACAGTTACTCTTGCTAAACCTACAAAAGCAGCATTGATTATGCTTTCTCTGTTTTCTGAAGCAAAAATGGATTATTACATTATTTCTGGAAGATCTCTCCATTCACTAACTCAGTTCAGTATTTTTTAGTATGAAAAGAAAACCACATTAAATAACAGTGCATACAGTAACAGTTACACGCATGCCACTTACCAAGAGCAAGCAAGCAAGCAAGCAAGCACAGGTTCAGCAGAAGTTCTGCTTAGCTATGGAGCTTTTTCAGATCACAACTTACTGTTGGTGTTTCTCTAGATTTTAATTGGCTGTTCATGATTCAGGAAGTTGATGTAAATTGAAACTGCAAGAGCCCTACTAGCTTGCTCCAACAAAACCTGTTCGCAAGATTTAACTGGTTTTTGTTATATCTCAACGGACGCCTTGTCAGTCCTTGGCAAACAGACCACAAGACCAGAGTGGAGAGAAGAAACTCCTTTATTGTACCTGTGCAGGGACCAACACTTTAGTAAAGTGCGGTCCCTATGTACGGTATTACAAGCCTTTTTTGGCATTTCTTTATCTCTGAAAAAGTACTAACGTATGTCTTCGGCACGTCTCTTGCCACAGTTTCTGCTGACCACCCCTAATCGTGCTGGTATCCGGGTCTTGCAGGCCTCTTAGACATGTTATCTTCCCTGCCTGGCCTTGCGCTAGTGCTTCTTGTGCATCTCTATCACCACCTTCATCCTGTTTTTGGTTTTGCATGGTCATGCTTGTGTGACTCTGAGAGGGTAGGGGTATACCCTGTACCTTTCAGATAAAGTAGTTAGCAAGTAGGTGTGCCGTGCGCAAGGGTGGGCTAGGTTCAATAAGTGGTAAGCGGGTATTCTGTGCTGCTAGCTAGCCTAGTTCATTCCCTCCTATTCTGAACGGAAAATCAAACCCTTGATTTCAGGGACTGGGGTCAGAAGTCGGGAATAGCCAGTATGGGCCAAGATGGTCAGAGCCAAGATTTTGGCCGTGTTAACTCGTTCCTGAATCGTGCGAGTCAGCCAGCGAATGAGTATCAGGCTGAACACCAAGCAGAATAGCAGGCCTAGCAGAGGCCCGGCCAAGGAAGAAAGCAGACTGGTGAGCCATGGTGACCAATTGAACAAGCGTTGATACCAGTTGGAGGATGCCTTGCGATGCTTATCATGCTCCTCCAACCGGGAACGAACCACGTCCAGGCTATTTTGCACGACCCCTGAATGATTAGCATAGAAGCAGCATTTTTCGTTCAAGGTAGCACATAACCCTCCTTGTTTAAGCAAGAGTAAGTCCAGGCCCCTTCTGTTCTGGAGTCAGAATGGTCGCCACCGGCGGAGGATGCCATAAGAGGGGAGGTCTGTCCGCAAAGTCCACTTCACCTGCATCGGCTGGTGCGGATTCTTCCATTTTTCTGAATGTTCTGGCGAGGCAGGCTTGATCTGCGTCACATGGAACCAATGGGGTTTTCAGCCAATCTTACCACCGTGGGAGTAGAGAGGATCACTAGGTATTGCCCCTGCCACCAGGCGCCTAGAGTACAGAAGGGGGAGGACTGGGGGCGCGGATGGCGTCTCCATCAGCGTTTCCACTGCTGGGCCGAACCTCCTGACGGATCTCCCCCCGGACTCGGTCAAGGGCCTGTAAGGACTCAAGCAAGTTTCCGTTAGATACCTCAGCCCGTACCTCCTCTGTGAGGCGGGGAATCAGGGGCGGGGGTCTTCCGAACATTATCTCGAAGGGAGCAAACCCCTTCTTGTGGGGGGACATCGCGTCCGCAAAAGGGCAAAGGGAAGAAGATCTACCCAGTGACCGCCAACTTCAATAGAATATTTTGTCAGAGTCTCTTTTAAAGTCCTATTCATCCTTTCTACCTGCCCTGAACTTTGTGGTCGATAGACACAATGCAGTTTCCAATCAATTCCTAAAGCCTTAGCTACCAGTTTGGAAGTCTGGGCGATAAACGCCAGGTCATTGTCAGACCCCAGAGCTAGGGGAGGCCAAATCAGGGTATTACCTGGTGTAGTAGAGTCCGGGTAACAATTATTGCCGTCTTCCCCTTGGTGGGGAAGGCTTCTATCCACCTCAGAATGGGTGTCCACGAAAACCAAAAGGTATCGGTACTTGCCTCGGGTTGGTTTTATTTCGGTGGAGTCAAGTTCCCAGTGGTTACCTGGTTGCTGCCCCCGCCGTCGGGTGCCCTGAGCAGTGGAGGGCCGGCTGGCACCTGCATTAACTTGGGCACACGTGGCACACCTGGAGGCAATAGAATCGGCCAGGGTCGAGAGTCCGGGCAAGTAGAAATGGGGGGCGGAACAGTTGGCAGAGTCGGGTCGTTCCGAGGTGTGTAGCCTGATGGGTCTTCAGAAGAAGGTCTTGGCCGAGTGTTTGGGGAAGGAGAACCCTCCCATCAGGATGGCGCAGCCATCCCCTCTCAGTTTTCGAGCATCTCAGTTCGTTTCCTAACTCAATTTCCTTCTCTGAGTAGGCTGGGCGGTCAGGTAGGGCCTGGGGCGGCAGCTGAACCAGGAGAATCTCCAGTGGCCCTACTGGTCTTAAGGCGATTTCCTTAGCGGTTTTATCAGCAAAATTATTCCCCTGGGACTGAGTAGAGTGTAGGGATTGGGCACAGTAGGATGAACAGTTTCTACCCAGGCAGTTACCTCACACAAGTCCTGGACAGGTCGGTAATCTTCAGAGCCGGGTTTCTTGACTGGCAACAGGGGGGTATTCCACGGCGACTGCAAGGTACTAGAATTCCCTCTTCCAAAGGTCTCTGTATATGCTTATGTATTCCCAATTCCGCCTGGGTCGGAATAGGGTATTGTGGTTCCTGAACTATTAAGTTGTACGATGATCGGAGGCTGATGAGATGCCAGACCAGGGGGATTATCTTCAGCCCACACCCCCTGTACCTCTTTTTGTAGCTCCCTCAGAGCCTCCGATGGAACCTCGGGTGCCTGTTCCTCAAAGCGTGGTCGGACGGCCCCCCGACAGTCAAAGTTACCAAGGGCTCTCGGGGGCCGAGGTTAACAGAGCCCTGGCCCCGTCAGTCTTCAAGTGTGAGGAGACTCCACCCTCTTCCTCCGGGGGCATTCATTTTTCCAATGGCCCATCTCCTTACAGTACGCACATTGATCCTTTCCTAACTGGGGACGGCCTCCTCGTTCGGGAGAGGTCCTATTCCGCCGTTGGGCAATCCCTTGTCCTTTGCTACCCATCTCATGTAGTGTAGCTAAGACGACTTTTGTCAATTTCTTTGCGCCTGCAACTTCCGGGTCCTCCTGGTTGCTGAAGACTTTCTGAGCTATTTAAACTAATTCACTAAGATTTTTACCTTCAAACCCATCTAGTTTCTGAATATTTTCTTTTTCTTTTTTTTCTAATATCTGGGGCCGACTGTCCTACAAAGGCTATGTTAATAGCCTTCGCGTTTTCGGGCGCCCGGGGGTCTATAGGCGTATATTGCCTGTATGCCTCAAGCAGACGCTCTAGGTATGAGGCCGGGGACTCCCGGGGTCCTTGAACAACTTCACTCACCTTAGACAGGTTAGTGGGCTTTCGGGCTGTGCCACGAAGGCCCTGCAAAAGAAGTTGACAGTACCTGGTTAAAACTCCTTCCCCGGGGCAGGTATTTGGGTCCCAGTTGGGTTGTTGGGCCGGGAGGCGCGTTTCCAGAATAACCAGGTCAGTGGTGGGTTGGCCATCTGTGCCAAGAACCTGCTTCCGAGCCTCGAGGTGAATCCGATCGCGCTCCTCGGAAGTAAAAAGAACCTGCAAGAGTTGCTGACAGCCATCCCAAGTGGGACGATGAGTGTGAAAAACTGTCTCTAACAACGAAATCAGACCTTGTGGTTTTTCAGAGAAGGGGGGTTCTGCTGTTTCCAGTTATAAATCAATCCAACCAATGCAAAAATGCACAC
>NW_025335568.1:11292454-11304171 GCF_004798865.1 Varanus komodoensis
TATGTTCATGGAAAGAAGTTTTGAGAACTTGCCATTTCAGCTGCCCACATCCTTGGGCTGGCAAATGGGCTCAGTCCCCAACAAACATTAGGCTACTGTAAGGGAAATTTTTTTTTTAGCACCATCAATACCAGTAACAACAGTAACAGCAATATCACTATCATTAATATTTGGCAACATTGCAAAAGGAAAAAGGAAACAAAACTTTCTGTTGAACACCAAAGGGAAAAGTAGCCTCATAGATTTTGAAAAGAAACTCTTCCCACTGCATGCGCATGCATGCACACACATACGCAGCCCCAGAGTTTCATCCATTCCCTTCCAATCCTTCAGTTGTAACATAGCAAATAACAAAATGGTATACTCAGAATTCAGAACTTATACCCACACACACATATAAGACCCAGATCCATGTTGCATAGAAAAATAGAAGTTATTGGAGAGGGAAAACTCTTGATGGCCGACACAAATCACATGCTCACAACATTGCTTTTTGGAAGGATTCCCTTCCTAAAAAAATCCCTAGTGACTCATTGAGACTGCTTAAGGGTCTTTGTTTTAACCCAACCCTTCCCAGGCAGAATTTTTCCTGAGGCAATACAAGCTTTGAACACTCAGAGGACCTCAAATGCCTTACCTCAGTTACACAACTTTTATTTATTTTCAAGACACCAAGATTTCTTTTGAGAGTTTTCTAGAGACTCAAAGACTTTCTTTTGAGAACTAGTGCAAGCCCGCCTCCAATCTGTGGCTGGAAGCAGAGCTGCTCAAACTTCCCAAAGTACTTTGAACTCTGCACATGCTCAGAGGCTGTGTGTGCTGTTTTTGCAGTACTCACAAAGTGGTGTTTGTGGTATCTTCCTGCCAGTGCACCCCCCCCCCTTTTCTTGGCTCTGTGGAATAGCCAAGCCCACAGAGTCAAGAAATCCAAATTTTCCAGCACAAATCCCTCCTGAATTCAGTTGGCCAGACCAAACCCAGAGAAGAGGCTGCAGTTACTGTCTCTTTAAATAATGGGAGTGCTCTTAGCAAGGTAGACTATTCCCCTTTTTTCTCATTTGTTTTTCTTGTCTTTACTCCAAAAGGTACACATTTCTTCCCATATTTTTTTTTCCAGTAGAAAAAGTACCAAATCACCATTTACCAAAACTCTTAAAATTCTCTCACATACCAAGCACCATGCACCCCCTGAATCAAGGAATTCCTGTCACTCTCATTCTCACATGGCATACACACAACATCCAGAATAAAAATATTTTTGCCTTTCACTCCCACCTCACATTCCAAACTGCTGCAAGTTCAACAGGGGGAGGAAAAAACCAACCAATTTCCACTATTTCTCCAAAACCTCCTCATCACATAAAAGAAAACCCTTCCTTTCTGCATCTTTGCTTCACTTTTCCTTCCTTTTCTTTCATTTCCACAATCCATCTGCTCACTTGCCTTTACTTTCTACTTACAACATCTACAAAATTCCAATCCAAACCCCATGAAATTACAACCACACCACAGTGCTTTCTTTTTGCACGTGTTTCCTCCTGAACAAATCCTCTTTCTTTCCATGCCTTCCTTCACAAACATACTCCAGCAATATCCATTTAGCCTCTGCAGCCCCTCAGATGTAGTTTCACCTCCCTTGGTCCAAGATACAACCCAAAAGTGATCCCAGAACCGTAAAATCCTCCCCAGGAACTTGCAAAAAAAGCAGTTTTTTTTCCTTCTTTCATCTGCCCATCAGCATCCCCTCCTGGAATTTCAAATACCATTATTTAATCTAACAAGAAAATCTTCCTACCTAGGAGGGCTATAAGGCAGAAAAACTTGCATTTAATGCAAGAGGCAGAAACACTTGCATTAAAGACATTAAAACAGTGTTCCTGGTTTCTGACAAGGAAAGGACCTGCATAAAAATGTTTCTATATAACCCCTCTTTCATACAGGGCTTTCACACAGGATAAGCTTATTGAGGATATCCAGAAAACTGGGTAGGACCTGTGTTAGCCCAATTCAAGGGCCACATATTTCCTTACTTCCCAGTTCTGGCTCAGATAGAAGGAATGGGGGAAGGAAAAAATCACACACACACACATTTCCCTGATCATCACCTTTTTCCCAGCCGGACTCAGCCAAGCTTGGGCTCAGGCCAATGACCTCATGAATCTGTATCTCAAACAAAGCCAGGTTCACACATTCTCATCTCAGGGGCAAGAACACCCATCCACACCCTTGCTTTCAACCCTGCCCTGAAGAGGACAGATTGGTGCGGCTGCGTGCGGAGTTTCTATTTCCTGAGAAACCCCCAAAACCCACTCTGGCCTATGCTTATCTCCCAGAAAGGGGCACACTTTACAAACAGACAAGACAGAAAACACAGACAGCAACAATAGAACAGGACATAAACCATACTGAGAATTCCAAGTGTCAGTCCAACAAGACAGATGACAAAACATCAACAAGACAGACGACAAAACAGACAATCTAAACAAATACACAACCTAAACAGGAACTGAGGCCGGGGAACGACGTCTCACTCCCAGACCGGAAAGTGGCCCGTACGCTGCGTCCAGCAGGCCTTTCTTTCCAATACCAGATCTGCAGATATTCAGAACAGAACAGATGGCGGGTAACCGCCGTGCGCACTTACCGATTACTCCTCTCTCGGCTAGTCAGACGTCCCACCGAGCCGGGGCAGAGGCTAAAAAAACGGCTATAGGGCCTGTCCCTGGAGTCGGAGGAGGCCAGACCGCTGGTCTCGAATCTTGCTGGGGCCTCCAAATGTTATATCCCAACGGACGCCTTGTCAGTCCTTGGCAAACAGACCACAAGACCAGAGTGGAGAGAAGAAACTCCTTTATTGTACCTGCGCAGGGACCAACACTTTAGTAAAGTGCGGTCCCTATGTACGGTATTACAAGCCTTTTTATAGCATTTCTTTATCTCTGGAAAAGTACTAACGTATGTCTTCGGCACGTCTCTTGCCACAGTTTCTGCTGACCACCCCTAATCGTCGCTGGTATCCGGGTCTTGCAGGCCTCTTAGTCATGTTATCTTCCCTGCCTGACCTTGCGCTCGTGCTTCTTGTGCATCTCTATCACCACCTTGTTCCTGTTTTTGGTTTCACATGGTCATGCCTGCGTGACTCTGAGAGGGTCGGGGTATACCCTGTACCTTTCAGATAAAGTAGTTAGCAAGTAGGTGTGCCGTGCGCAAGGGTGGATTAGGTTCAATAAGCGATAAGCGGGTATTCTGTGCTGCTAGCTAGCCTAGTTCAGTTTTCTTTAGCACAGGACAGTATTTTACCTGGATGTGCTCCACTGCACGCAGCGGTGCTTCCGTCGGAGAAAGACGAATTTTCAAAATTGTGGTGACCTTTGATTTCTTGCACTTGGGTACCATGCAGATTTATTTGGAATAATAAAATTCTCTATGATGCAACAGAGAAAACCCTTTTGAACGGAAGTGGGGAAACTCTGGCTAGAGTGATAAGGCTCTGTAAGCATTTGCACACCTTAATTAAACCTGTTTGTTTTGCCTGTTTCCTGCAGACTGGAACATGATAAGGCTGCCTACAGAAAACTTAGGTACGGTTGTGATGTGATCAAAGCGTTGCCTTTAATTCTCTGAAATAAAAAGCCAAGGTGTGTCCTTCTGTCCTGACCTTTGCAGGCACCTCCCACCCCCCACTTTGAGGCTATTTTCAGCCTCATCTATCAATAATGTTCAGGAGACTTTCTCCTTCTTTTATAAGCATGAGTTGTTCTTGCATTTCCTGTCCTGGGTTCTCTTGCACACACTGCCTTGTTCTGGTTCCCTTTAAAGCATGTGAAGAATAGCTGCACTAAAATATACAATATAACTGTTCTGCTGCAATCAAGGCTAAGGTTTTGTGTTTGATTGTGCCAGACCAGTCAAGAAACACATTTCCCAGCTATTCAGTTAGATCCCACCCGAGTGCTGAGGAGAGCTCTAATATGGTCTCCCGTTTCTGGCAAGACGGTGTGAGCTGGTCATGAGTGGCTCAGTGCAGCCTTCGTATGTAGAGCAAGCGCGGTTCACTGTGTCAGAATCCCGGAATCTCAATTTGAGAAGAGGAAATAAAACTCGGGGTCGTAGGAAAGATCAATCGTTATGAACCTTTGCGTCTTTATTGTCTATCCCAGGTTCCCGCGGTTGACTCACAATAATGCATTACCGGTCTAGCAGAGATGAACTCGCTGCAAAGCTTCAATTCATCTACCAGCAGTTTTTATACTCTCTCAGTCATGTACACCCATACAGAGCCATTAAGGACAGAATACCTGTATTACAATAAAGTTCAGTGATCAGCATATGGAGAAAAGATACAGGAATATCAGTCAACCATACAGACAATAAGTTTACACTATCTCACAAGGCGATTTTTGATGTATCAGTGGAGTAATTTCCAGAGGCATGGATCCACCTCCAGGTCTACCTAGATATGTAAAATTGGGCTATCGTAAGTTCTTGTATTACTTTCGGGAAGTCTGAGACCCTGAGTAAAGTACAACAAATAGCTACTTCTTGTCAAGCGGTAAATTACAAAAGAGAGTAGCTAGCTACAATGTGAATGAATTTAACTGAATGAGGACCTCCAATTCTTTCTGTCTGCTCTTGCCCCATAGCCAGGGGCGGGGGAATGCCATTTTAAACAGTGACAGCTTGGTTTTGAGAAGGAAGACAGGATTTGATCCCACAAATGCAAAGGCACACAGGAATAATGCTTTTCAGACAGGATTTACCCAAATTCTCCCAACAACTGGAGCACAGAGTGTCCCTGTGGTTTGCTTGCACTTGTAGTCATGTGCCATTGAGTCACCTCTGGCTTATGGCAACCCTATGAGAGGAAGCCCTCCAGAATGTCCTCTCCAGGACGTCCTTGCTCAGCAATCATAAATTACAGGCCGGGGCTTCCTCGTTTGGGGTCTTTCTTTTCTTCTTCTGCCTTCAACTTTCCCTAGCAGGATTGTCTTCTCCAGGGAGGCTTGCATTCTCATGATGCGTCCAAAGCAGGACAGCTTCAAAGCTGTCATTTTTGCTTCTGGGGAACGCCCTGGCTGGATCTGACCTAAGATCCTCTGGCTTGTCTTTCTGCCAGTGCAAGATATTCACAAAGCTGTCCTTCAGCATCCATTTTCTTCCTGTCAGCTTTCACACAACCCTGTATCATGATCAGGAACACAATAGTGTGGATGAGCTTGGCCTCGGCCTCTAGCGAAACGTCCTTTCACTTGCCGATTGTTTCTAGTTTCTTCATTTCTGCCCATCCAGCTTTCAGTCGTCTTCAGATTTCTTGACTGTAGCCTCCATTTGTATTGATGACAGAGCCTAGATAAGTAAAAACTTTCACAATTTCAATTTCTTCATTTTCACGGTACAGTTCTGCAATTCTTCTGTAGTCACGATTTTGGCTGTTCAGGTGCAGTCCTATTTCGGCACTTTATTTCACTTTCATTGAGAGTAATTTCAGTTTGCTCCTGGTTTCTGCCAGTAATAAGGTTTCTTTTGCATATCTTACATTACTGATCTGTCTTCTGCCGTTTTTCACTCCTTCCTCTGATTCTAATCCAGCTTTCCTTATGATTTTTCTGCATACTGTTTGAACAAATGGAAGATAAAATATGCCCTTGTCTGGCACCTTTGCCTAAGGGAGACCATTCTGTCTCTTTATATTCTGTCCTAACAGGAGCATCTTGTCCATGATAAAGTTTACGCATCAGGGCAATCAACTGCTAAGCCATCTCTGTTTCTTTCAGGACCATGTGCATCTTCTTGTGATCCGTGAAGTCAAAGACTTTGTTGTAGTCCATAAAGCACCAACTGATCTTCTTCTGAAATCCTTTGGTGCACTTCAGTACAGCCAATGTATTTTTGCAATATTTGTTAGCATATCTCATACTTTTCTGTCATCTAGCACTTGGGATGGGATAGTTCTGCTGCTTCTTGGGTGGAATTATTATTTGTGGCATTGTCACTTTTCTCTAGAGTCATACTCAGACTTAACAAGGCATCTTTGAGATCTGATATTGCTTTTATCTCTCTCTGGTCACATTTTGATATTATCTCCTCCTGCTATACCTCTCCAAGTTTCTTAAATTCTGGGTTCCCATTTCTTTACTGAAATGGCATGCTTAATCTATATGTGTCTTCCCAGTTGTATGGTAAAATGTCATTCTGGGAGAGATTTTGTATTAGATGGGATATAAATGTCCTAACTAACTCACTAAAATCTTATACGAGAAGTTTCCACAATCACAGTGCAACACGGGGCTGCTTCTTGGAGCTTTCAGCCAAATGTACTTTTGTTTTCTGCCCAAGAGGTTGACGTGGTTTGGGTCCACCTGCCATACTGAGGAGTTTCAGCAGCCTGTTGCATGGGTCCCCACTAGCCAGTTTCTGCTTCTGTCACTGACATTTCTTCATGTGTCCCAGGACTCTGGGCCCCCTGTTTTGTATCGTGAACATCATAGGTCCTTCATAGCAGGGGTTTGACTTTCTTGAGACTTCTCCAAATGCAATTCTTGACATGCATTTCCTCCTTTTTCAAACACATAGAGGGCTCTAAGTGGTTCCATTTGACCACGCTTTTTTTCATGTCCTAATCCCAGACCTAGTTCCCTTTTGTAGTTTAAGCATCTGTGTGTCAAACAGTCAGTTAAAATGAGCTGCTGGCTGTGAGTTGGTATTTTTGGACTGCGGAGTATGCACCGTGCCCCTTTTGTTTCCTCTTGGTCAGGGAGGGTTGACTTCAGCAGAGCCAAGAATAGACCCACACGTGGTATGACTTTGCATTACTGCATTTATTTATTTGACTTTTATCCTGCCCCATGCTGCCTGGGCATGTTATAAATTAAGACATATACAACAACAATACAGTTAAAATAACAACTAATATAGCAATAAGATCTAACAATCTTTCAAATAAAACTGCACCATTGTAAACATCACAGAACCATAGATCAGCATAAAAGACACAGCAATTTATAACCAAATATATATTGAAACCATTAAAATCATTCTAGCAGTTAAAATATCAGGAAAATAAAAAGGTCTGGCACTGAACAGAATGCACAGAAGGCACCAGGCAAGCCTATCTGGGGAGTGGTTCCGAAGTCGGGGTGCCACTGTCGAGAAGGCCCTTCTCCTTGTACCCGGCCTCCTTACTTCCTGAGGAGGGGGCTCTTTCAGATGCACTAAGAGGCTGGGTATGTTCATATAGGATACCCCAGCCACAAGCATTTAGAGCTTTAAGCACAAGTGTTAACACCTTGAACTGGGCCCAGACTTCAATTTGTAACCAGTGGAGATGGTAGAGAGCTGGCTTTATATGATCATGTCCGCCAGTCCTCGTCAGCAGCCTCGAGGCCCTATTCTGGACCAGCTAGCTGGCTTTTCTGAACCATCTTCAAGGGAAGCCCCACAAAGAGTACATTGCAGTAATCCAGACAAGAGGTTACCAGTGCATGAATAACCATTGCCAGGTTCTGCCTGTCCAGATAGGGGTGTAACCTTAGCTGATAAAATACTTTATGTGTGTTTAGGAACACTTAAAACTGCTTCTTCCAGATTTGGCTTGGTCCTTCTGGCAGCCTTCTGGATTTCAGGATCAAGCCCTTCCAGCAGTCGCTCTTGGAAATTAGCCGCAGTTGGTCTTGAGATGAGCTGCCTGCCTTATACCTTGGATGGGACACTGGACCCTCACCCTAAGATGAGGCTGGCTTAGCTTTGCACATCTGCTCCTGGGCCAGGAGTGCTCTGGCTCTTTTGCAGTGAGACATATGGACCCGAGGGTCCCCCATAATAGCAGATGCTGGGGTCGTCCCAGGAAGCTGACTGATGGGAGATTCGGGCAGCTGAAAGGGAGCAGCTTTTCATGCAGCATGTAGCTGAACTGTGAAATTCACTGCCATGGGAAGTGGTGATGGCCCCCAAGCTGGACTCGGGAGGAGGCTGTCAGTGCCTACCAGCTGTCAGGGCTAGCTGCTTCCTTCTTCACTGGACTTTGCAGCCTGCATGCACCTGTTGCTGACAAGCTAGGCAGGAGGAAGTCTGGTGTGCCCTGCTGTGGGGAGCCTGCGGGCAGCTGGTTTGCCACCGTGTGCACAAAGTGCTGTACCAGATCGACCGATCCAACAGGGCTGCTCTTATGACTTTGTGAGTCGCTCACGCTCCATGGCAGTGCTGGTGGTCTGGAGGGTCTCAGATGGTCCTTCCTGTTCAGGCCGAAATGCCGCTCTTCCCTGGGGTTTTTCACAGACACCCAGTCTTGCTTCCGGTTTGGGATTCAGGCCCCTTTGCTGTTTGGAGTCAGGAGGTGTACTTTTGCCTGCAGAAAGAGTTCTTGTCTGGAGCTTGTTGGCTGAGCGCTGCAGTCTCTAGCCTCACCATCTACCAGCTGGGGGTTTATTTGCCAGTAGAGGCGAGACAGTCCCATGGTCTCACAGCTCTGCCCACTGGGATTTCCTGAAGGAATAGCCCTATTGTCCTGAGGGTCGTAGCATACAGGGCTATTGGAATAGCCTCAGGCCATTAGTTGCCTGTTCCGTCATGCAGTTTTGCAATTTCGTTTTTCAAATGCCTGCCAATAAAGCCTTTAGGGGACCTTCTACTCATTGTGCATTATTTACTGGGTGCCTGGACCTGCCAGGTTCCCTTGTGATCGCCTTTGTTGTCTTTCTCCAGCCTCCCTAAGATGGTGATTATTTTTATATTCTCTCCATTCCCCTTCAAGGAACTCAGGGCAGCTTACAAGTTTCTCTTCCTCTCCCTCGTACACTCACAGCAACAAACTGCGAAGTAGGTTGGGATGAGAGTCTGTGACTGGTCCAAATTGATCCCGTCAGCTCCATGGATGAGGGGGACGAACCCAGATCTCCTGCATCTCAGTCCTGTGCTCCTTTGTACTGGGTCATAAGCTCTGCATTGCCTCTCTGCTGAGGGGATATGTGGCATTTATAGGAGCCAGCATGATTTTTTGGCATTTATAACTAGAGGGGGCACTTTCCATGTTGCCTCATCTGCCCCCTGTTTTGCCCTGGCAGAATCTGGGACTTCTGCCCATTCTGGTGGGTCTCCCAGTTGCTGCAGCATCTGAAAATCTGTGCTCTTTACCTTACCCATCATGGTGCAAGTCACCCTACATGGTAGTCCAGCCCTAACAGATCGCTGCTGGTTCATCCCCGGCCTGCTACGGGGGGCCCAAGGCACTGGGCAGCCTGCGGCAAGAGTGAAATGGGTAGTGGGATCTCAGCTCGGAGCTGGGGGTGGGCAGTGTCCTCCACTCTGCCATGCCAAACTGCAGTATGATACCTTTGGGGATGGAAGCCTTGGCCATGTGTCATGCCCATGCCTCGTCCCCCCACCACTCGGACACGTCTCTGCTCCTCGCTCTGCCTAAGGGGAGGGCTGGCCATGCTGGGTTGCTTGCTTGCCAGGCAGAGAACTGGTGAAGCAGAAGATGATGGTGGCGCGGGACTTTCTCCCCAGAACTTGCTCGGCCTCCCAGCCTGGCCAAAGCATCAGTGGGCTTTGCAATGGAGACAGTTTCCCCTGGAACTTGTGTATTGAAGCAGGCTGACCCTAGCCACCTGCACTCAAAAGTAAAAGCCACTGAGGGACTCTCTTCCATGGGTTTGAAGCCAGAGGAGCATCTTCTACGGTTGGTGAGGACTGGGATTTCGACAGGTGCTCAAGTGTTTAACAAGGTGCTCCTCTGTTTAAAATGCAATCCAATAGCCCTTGGATTGCAGCTATATAGCCCCTGGCAAGTCATTTCTGTTTGTTTTAATCATGTTTTTTGCTAGGTACGTTTGTATGATAGCTTCCTCCTTCCAATAGAAGCAGAAGACTGGACGTGTTTGCATATATATAAAGTAGGTGATCAACTTCCTTCAGGCTGAAGGCTAAATTCCATATTAAAGAATCATTCAAGGTCAGATTCCATGTGTGGGCAGGGTCGGAGGCAAGATGGGCTGGGGCCAGGTGCAAAAGGGCATGGCTGAAAGACCCAAAGCATCAGCCTCTTTTAGCATAAAGCCTTTCCTTTATGAGGCATCGGCCTTCCAGGATGCACCAGGCCTGGGAACCACACAAGGGCTGGTGCTCCAGGGGTGGGAGTGGAAAGGAGGTGAGGCCAGGTGAAGAAATATGACCGCAAAGGTTTGGATCCCAGCCCTGAGGTTCCGCACCCCTTGTGGAGTGAGCCCTGCAAATACCCCACAAGGGAGAAGTTAGCTCCTTGCCTTGCCTTCCTGTTTCTGTGGTGTCCGCTGAGGCCATGGAAAAAAATCCTTTCCTGCAGAAATGTACTCCCGGGCATCCTAGGATGCTCTTCATTTTGCAGTAGTTTCCTAATTGAACCTATATTATTTAGGATACATTCAGATCAGGGCTTTTGTATCACCCTTGCAGAACCAGTTATGGCCACCCAGAACAGCATCCGTCTCCTGGATTTCGGACAACGCAATAACAAACCAGGGGTTCTCTGCATGGCTTGTTCCTGAAGATAAGCCTCATTCTCAACAAGACTCCAAATTCAGATGACACAACAACCCACCCACACTGGCTGCTCAAGGTGGGTTGATGTGTCATGGAAACCTAGCCTTAATCACCCTGTGGAAATTCAGTTTGCTGGCTTTTTTCAACTCCAGGGGCTCCTGTGCCCACAGCTACCTGCCACAGTCAGAAACTGAACAGCTGATGGTTGTCCTGGGCCAGAAGATGCATTTGCTGAGTTTCTGCATCACCGGCAATCGTGGGAGGCACAGGAACCCTGACAGCTCAAATAAATGACAACTCTGTGACTCACTCACTCCTATTGGTTGTATAAGGAAGTAAAGCTGGACAAATATCTGAGGGTTTTTTTCCCCCTTCCCTGACAAACAGGCTCTGGGTTTCACCTGGCTTTCACCTGGCTTTATGCCCTCTTTCTGCCTGTCTGTCTTCCTTTGTTCTTGTTCAGAATGAACGGGCAGCCTCTGAAAGGCCTCACCTGCCTACGCTATCCAAAAAAGCCTCGCCAGGGTCTGCGGAGCTAGGCAGGGCCGCTTAGCAACCAGGATCCGGGGAAGAAGCAAATGCACGTGCAAACACAGAAGCGAGAGGGGCAAGGGAGCTGCTGCTGGCAAGGACCCAGCGGAGATCCTGCCCCTTAGATACCCCAAGACCCTCCCTTTAGGCAGTTGTCAAAGGGCAGCCTGGAGCGCTGGGAAAAGCATCCTTTCTCACGGTCGTGTTCCTCCCCTTCCCTGCCTCTGTGTTTGTTCCTTTACCTGAAAGCAGATAAGGGAGAGGAGGAACGGGAGGGTGAAGCTCCAAATGGGGAAAGAAGCTTGATCCCTTCCTGTCCATCCCTTTCCTTTCGCAGCACTTCAACCAGGGCCTTTTCCTTCCAGTGCCACATCTTTTCTGGAGTCAGAAGCCAGCAGGGAGCAAAACCACTGCGGAGGGGTGATGATGGGACAGAGCAGCTGGCAGGGAAAGGGTTAAGTGCCTTCTCCCTCCCCACTGTTGGGAAAATTTGGATAAATCCTGTCTGAAAAGCATTACTCCTGTGTGCCTTTGCATTGTGGGATCAAATCCTGTCTCAGGAGGCATTCCCCCGCTCCTTTCTCTCACCTTTAGCTGTAGGCTACAGTAGACAGGCCATTTTAGCCCAAATATACATTGTAAATAGTCATTGTTGGAATTCAGTTTACAAT
>NW_025335568.1:11304271-11558110 GCF_004798865.1 Varanus komodoensis
TCCGAAAAGCATTACTCCTGTGTGCCTTTGCATTGTGGGATCAAATCCTGTCTCAGGAGGCATTCCCCCGCTCCTTTCTCTCACCTTTAGCTGTAGGCTACAGTAGACAGGCCATTTTAGCCCAAATATACATTGTAAATAGTCATTGTTGGAATTCAGTTTACAATAATCTTTTGATAGCCCAGAGGGCTTCATGTGCCCTGATCATGCAGAATGTTTAGAGTCTGAGATAGGGGTCTGAGCTTATCATGAATAGTTTCTAGTAGCTTGAATTTACATGTCTAAGCAGACCTGGAGATGGGTTCAAGCTACTGAACTAAAGTGTCAATACAGGCAATTAGAAATATTGCGATCTCATTGTTACAGTGTGATTGACTGACATTTCTTTATCTGTTCTGTATGTGATGACCTCAGAATCTTGTTGCAATCTCTGCATTCTGTCAACAATTGTCCTGCACCTGTGTACCTATAAATGCCCTGCAATGGTATTGAAGTTTGGCAGCAGAATTCACCTCTGCCTGCCCGGTAACGTATGCATTATCGTGAGTACCGCGGGAACCTTGGGGTAATACAGTAAAGCCTCAGACCCTCATCTTTCCCACGAACCGAGTTTTATTCCCTTTTCTCAAATTGAGATTCCGGGATTCTGACACCACCCACCCTTTCCCCGCTGATGCTCCCCTTTGCATTCATGAAATGTTAGAAAGGCGAGACTGCTTCTTCCCACCACTTTGTTTATGCAGCTCTTCTATTCAAAATGTCCCATCCAACTCTGCTCTTAAAACGCCTCATTTAATTTGGGACTCTTAGGATGTAATCCTATGCATGTTTAAACAGACAAAAAGTCCTACAATACTGAATACTGGACTTTCTTTTTGCCTTAATATACATAGGATCATGCCCTAAAAGAACCAAGTGTTGCAATATATTTTCAGGACAATTAAATGCAAATTAGCCTCCTCTTCCTTTTAACTGAAAAGCCAGAGTTACTGCTCTATGAAGATGATGCTTTTTCCAGTAGTAGGAGACAGGGCACCCTCTTTTCTTTGTGCATGTGTTTTTAAGTATGTAGGTGGAGCCAGAATTCAACCCAATTCTGTTTCAACCAGCATGTAACTAGGGTGAACCAGAAAAGAAGTAGCAATTGTGTTTTCATTCTAGCTTTTAATAATCTATGCAGCCTTCCCCAGCCTGACACTATTCAGACAGGTTGGATTATTTATTAGATTTATATCCCACTTTTTCTTACAAAGAACTCAAAGTGACTTACAACATTCTCCTCCCACTGCTCTTAAACTTATCCCCACAACAAGCTTGTGAGGTAGGTTGAACTGAGCATTTGTGGCTGGCCCAAAGTCACCCAGTTGGCTCCATTGCCCAAGTCATTGGCGTCCCAGTCCCTCAGTGTTAACCACGACACCACACTGGCTGTCTTATCTGTATTGATCCTTCCTAATTTCTCTTTCTTGTGTCTAGAAAAACAACATTTGGTTTTTTAATTTTCAGACTAGTCTACATTTAAGGGTTTTATTGCAGAATTATGCAAGAATGGGTCACTAAGCACCAATAGTGATTCTGCATTGGTCATTAATGAACCCAGCCATTAAACTCTCTAAGCCAACCATCCAGCGATCCTAGAAGATTTCTTGTGGTTTGAGATTTTCTACAGAGACATATATTGTGTGCTCGTAATTCCTCACAGCGATCTGTGCTTTTTCCTTAACTTTATCGTTCATCCAGGGCTTTTACCATACCTCACAACCATTTCTGCTACTTTTTTATTATCAAGAAAAGTTTGGTAATATCTAGAAATGGCGGAATGAAACCTTAGTGTAACTGCACAATCTGACTATGCCACAGCACCTCCTACTGGTTGTATAGGGAAAAGGTAGGGAAAGAAAACAACCCTGGGGAAAAACTTTGCTAAATGGCACACTGTGAAGAATGGCTTTGCTTCGTTGGTCCAGAATCTTCCACCAGCCAGCTTTGCTGGATGATCCTGGCTCTGCCCTGCAAATTCCACAGGGGGCTGTTTTTTTCTGAGTCATGCTGATTCCACGGCAGGCATTGTGTTTTTGTGGGAGATGGCCGTTAGTGCCACTTCAGCCTTGTGCTAATGCACATTCTTGACCATTGCAATCAATGCAAGTAAAATCGAATTCTGACTTTAAAAAAACTGCTTCTGTCAGTGAGAAAATGGCAAAATGAAGAATGCCAGACAAGCTGTGAAACACAGTCAGAAAATCTGTATGTTTTAAGATATTGAATGTG
Source organism: Varanus komodoensis (assembly GCF_004798865.1). Classification (NCBI taxonomy): domain Eukaryota; kingdom Metazoa; phylum Chordata; class Lepidosauria; order Squamata; family Varanidae; genus Varanus; species Varanus komodoensis. The sequence goes on from NW_025335568.1 coordinate 11,306,543, forward strand.
GGCCAAAAACTACAAGAACTGCCTTTTGCTATTCATTGGCTCAGTTTGGCATATTCTTAAAATAAATTCCATTTTTTCTTATAGACAGAACATTCTATTTTATTTTAAATGTCTGTGTATGATCTTCTCACCTCGCAGCCTGCAAGGCAGATAAATTTAATATTTAAAAACACTGCTGACTTAAGGGTTTGGTGAGAGCACCATCTTCTTGGGAAGAAACCCTTTTAGTGGGCTCCTGGTCCCAAATATACCCTGAAGATTTCCCAGGCTTGCATTAGGACATATAAAGCTGAGCCCCTGTTAGAATTTGCTTCTCCATGTTTTGTTAGCATCCAACAGCAGTGCGACAGGCAGAAATTCAACTGGCATGGATATGCATTGAAGAGAATTGCTTCACTTTCTGAAATTCTGCTCCCTCTGCAGTTGGGGCAGGCACTGGAGCCCTAAAAGCGGGGAAAGGAGGGTCGTAACTCCGTGCTTCCCTCATTTTATGGAAGCTGCACATGTGTCAGTGTTGTCTCTGGGTGACAAGTTCCCTGTTTCACTTGCACAGCTGCAAACATTTCTTGCTTTCTTCTTCTTTCACATAGTATAAAAAGGTTTCACTTATGTACTTAGGGAGTTGGCAGGGGAGTGCTCACGCCCGCTGGCCTCCATTTTTGAGGCCTTGTGGAGAATGGGTGAGGTTCCAGAGGACGGGAGGGTGGCATCAGTGGTCCCAATCTTTAAAAGGGGTAGCAGAGGGGACATGGAGGATTATAGGCTGGTTAGCCTTACATCTACTGTGGGAAAGACAAAGGAAAAGCTCATAATAGGAAACACTCTGGAGTCCCTAGATAGGGAAGGGAGGCTGGTAGCCACACAACACGGTTTCTGCAAAAACAGGTCCTGCCAGATTGTGGAATTCTATGACAAGGTTTCGAGGTGGCTGAATGGAGGGGATGCGATTGATGTGATTTACTTGGATTTCAGCAAAGCCTTTAACAAAGTGCCGCATGATATCCTGGTTGAGAAATTGAGGAGTTTTGGAATAGAAAATAGACTGTCTGATGGAGTAGGGCGTGGCTGATGGACCAAAAGCAGAGGGTTACTACTAGTGGGGAATCATCGCGATGGCTGATGGTGACAAGCGGGGTCCCCCAGGGCTCTGTCCTGGGGCCGATCCTGTTTAATCTTTTCATTAACGACATGGAAGAAGGGGTGACCAGTCTGCTGATCTAATTTGCAGACGATACTAAAACTGGGGTAGTAGCCACAACAGAGGAGCAGGTACTCCAGATCCAAAAGGATCTGGACAGACTATGGAAGTGGGCTGGGGATAACAAGATGGTGTTCAGTGCAAATAAGTGCAAGATCTTGCACTTGGGGCATAGGAATGGGCATCACAAGTACAAGTTAGGGGACAAGTGGCTGGAGAGCAGCACTTGTGAAAAGGATCTTGGGGTGCTGGTTGACTGCAGGCTAAACATGAGCCAGCCGTGTGATGCGGTAGCCAAGAGGGCAAACACCACCCTTGGATGCATAGCCAGAAGCGTGGCTTCTAGACTGAGAGAGAGGTATTGCTGCCACTCTGTACGATTCTGGTGTGCCTGCAGCTGGAGTCCTGTGTTCAGTTCTGGGTCCCTCATTACGAGAGGGATATAGCAAGGTTGGAATCAGTGCAGCAAAGGGCCACATGGATGGTGGCTGGTTTGCAGGGGAAGCCGTATGAGGAGAGGCTGAGGGAGCTGGGTCTTCTCAGCCTTGAGAGGAGGGGAGTCAGAGGGGGCCTGTTAGTGACATACAGGTACGTGAGGGGGTGCCATGCAGATGTGGGACGTTACCTTTTTTCCCCTGCAGTGGAGGGCAGGACACGTTCCCAAGGGAGCAAAGCTCAGGGAACCAAGATTTAGGGTGGGTGCCAGGAAGTACTTCCTGACAGTTAGAACCCCTAAGTGTGGAATGGGCTGCCACAGGAGGTGGTTGAGGCCCCATTGGTGAGCGTGTTCAAAGATAGGCCAGACATGCACATGGTAGGCATGTCGTGAGTGGAGCTGGCTAGAGCCGGAGGTCAGACTAGATGGCCCAGGAGACCCCTTCAGACTCGCTCTGTTTCTCTGTTTCTGTGTATACTAGAGCAGAACACTGAGTTTCAAAAGGGCTCGTCTGCTTAGGTTCTTCAGTGCAGCTTTGCCGTGATCTGGGGAATCTGATGGGGCAGATTAGCCCCCAGGTTTTAAGGAAGACGGGGATGAGAGCAAAAATGGAGATGGGGCAGGGAGAGGCACGTGGCAGGTCAGCATGAGGGAATGGCACAGCGAGGGCGGCACCGCGAGGCGCCTGCTTTGAGATCCTGAAGGAATCCATGCAGGCGGTTTTCATGTGGCAGAGCAAGGGGGACACAGACCTCTCGGCACCATGCTTGCCCTTTTAACTTTTCTACACAAGCATTCATTGTGTAGCTATAATTTTCCATTCACGGTTGTTTCCTTACATAATGTGTGACACCCCCCCCCAGTCACGTCTGTGTCTAATCAGCACTTTGGCTTCGTTTAGAGCTTTGCTGCATGAACCGTTTATTGTACACATGTGTGATTCTGCAGTTTTGGTCCTTTGCAGGTGCTTTGGAGGTTGTTGTTTGGAGGTTGTCATCCTCCAGGATCTTGCCCGTGCTTTCCAAGCATTTTTACAAGCTTTTGTTTTGTTTTAAATCAGAGAAAGTCTGGTATTTTGGAGGCTGGTAGAATGACATATTGGTACAATTGTGGAATCTCACTGGATCAGTTTCACCTAGAAGCTATGTACTGGAATACAGGGAAAGGCAGAGAAGGAAAAATAACCCTGAAAAAATTATGTAAAGGATTCGGGCTTATTCCTACAAAGGATCTCAACGTTGAGGCCATAGTAAAATGGTGGGCTAAAATGCCCCTTTTAGAACAGAGAAATGTGGCATCTCATTGTAAAAGAGAAAGGAAGTGTGATTTCTGGGCTTGTGTTCTGGGCCATTCTGCGAAAGAGCAATGCCACCTAGAGAATTATGTAGCAGAGAAGCATGAAATGCTCCTTGAACAGTGCTTGGATCATGATTGTCTGATGAAACAGACCATTAGCAGCCTTGTGCAGAAAAACTCTGAAGGGAAGGGATACTTTATCTTTCCTGTCCATCACTTTATCCGAGGCCACCTGCCCTGTAGCCAAATTTCTTTCTAGCACCAGAAAACAGCTTTGGAGATGCTACAGGGAGAAGCTGGAAAGGAGCAGCTGCAGGGAGCTAGCTGCTTGCACAGAAATGGTTAATTTTCTCTCCCCACCCATGAGCTTTTCTGTACAAAAGAGAAAAAATAGGAATCCACCTTTGTTCTTCCCCTGCCCCATTTTTAAAGAAATTAATTTTAGAGTATATTTTAAGGATATCTGAAAATATACATATCCTAAAGTAAGCACGCCTACCCTAAAATAAGCATTTTCAACATTTAGGCCTACAAACCAAATCTGGCTACTTGGGCTTCCAAGTACAAAATTTCCCACCTGGCCTCTCCTCTGTTTTCCTTCACCACCAATTGTTTGATGGTTCCTTGGATTTTGAGCATTGTCGTTGCTATTTTGCCTCTCCTAAGGCTTAGTTACTTCTGGTAAAAGTTCTGAGCTGAAAATTTCAAGTGGGACTTGCTTCTGGAAAGACACACATCGATCTTGCAGTACCCCTCTTGCCCCTAAGATGATGCTGTTGATCCTTTTCAAGATGGGAAGAACACACCATCACTCCTCTGAGGAGTTCCTGGTATAGTTAGCACATGGAAAGAGTTCTGCATGAGCAAAACAACATCTGTTCAGTTCATTTATACAATTACTTGGTCCCTATTTCTTTGTTCATAAATTATTTATTTCTTTGGTCTTTTGGTCTCTGAGTGTCTTCAGAGAAACTCACAAATCATATATCAAAATCACAAAATATTTGACTTTTCCTTGGCTCCCAAATTCTGTACAATCTTAGCTGTGTTAACATTCTTTCTTTTTTTTTTTTAAAGGTGATTTATTTGAGAAATTCAAGGTAACAATGCTACAGAAGCAAAGGTATCAAGATATGCAGCTGGTTTTGCATTATTCATCTTAGTTTCTGGGAAAAAAATTAGGAATATTGTTCCTGTATATACCCTTGAAGAACTCATTTTAAGCTCTGTTACAGTCACAAAATAATCATTTTTCGATTCTCCACCTTCTTGCTTATTAAAGGTAAAGGTTTCCCCTTGACGTTACATCCAGTCATGTCTGACCCTAGGGGGTGCTGCTCATCTCCGTTTCCTAGCCGAGGGAGCCAGCGCTTGTCCACAGACAGTCTCCATGGTCATGTGGCCGGCATGACTAAACACCGAAGTGCACAGAATGCTGTTACCTTCCCACCCAAGTGGGACCTATTTATCTACTTGCATTTGCATGTTTTCGAACTGCAAGGTTGGCAGGAGCTGGGACGGAGCAATGGGAACTCACCCCATTGAGCAGATTCGAACCAGCAACCTTTCAATCAACAAAGCACAGCATCACAGCGGTTTAAACCAGTGCGCCACCTGCACCCCTCTGTTGCTTTTTACCCCTTTCCAAAAAATGGAAATGTGAACTTGGTGAAGGCTGGAGTGTTAAAGCTGCATCAACGTATATCATCAAAGAGAAACCATGTTTCTAAGAACAACTTCTGCCTGATTATCCTTCTGATCAATCAGTTAGATTTGCAGGGAGGGCCAAACTTTGAGGTAAGATTGGTGTTCAAATGATTTATTTTCACATGTCTGATGCCACCAATGTAATCATTTTTAAAAATGTTTCACAGAAGTAGTTGCTTTCCAGCATGCCTTGATGCTTTTGTTCATGACCGCAGGAAGAGTGTGAGCCAGTCACCACGCTGAGGAGGTGTGTTCTACTGAAAGCGAGTTCCTAGAGCCCAAACATGATGGAAATAAGCACAGCGTTTCAGCCCTGCGTATAAGCAACAGAACACTTGCGCCGAATGCCCTTGCTGTGGCCACCAGATGGAAGCAGCGTCATGCAATGGCTTGCTATGAAATTCATCTCAGAATTATGGTCACCCATTAATGAAAGCCCACCCGGATGGCCTGTCCTTGGCAGCCCTGCTCAGCTCCTGAAGGTTTCAGCCTGTGGCTTTCTGCAGAGAGTCCGTCCAGCTCACGCTGGGCTCCCCCTTCTTCTTCCGCCTTTAACTTTCCCCAGCATTATGGTTTTCTCTGGTGACTCTTGCCTTTCATCATGGGCCCAAATAACAACAGTTTGCCCCAGGAGACCTCTACCATGTGAACGGCAGTGGGGAGAACAAGCTGGGTGGGGGTACCCCCAGATGGGACAGCACATCCAAGTGGATCACCCCAGTCCTGCTTGGGCAGCTTTCCCCAGATCAGGAGCAGGGGAGGGGGAGCCTTGGCCAGACTGGGGCATGCTAAGAATGATACCCCACCTAGCCCCGATTCTCCCTGACACGTGCAGCTTTCCCTCCAGCAGGAGCAAAGAAGGGGGCAAGCCCATCCCTCCCTTGGTTGAGGAGGGCAGCACACGCCCCTTCCTCCCACAGAAGAGCGAGCAGAGGCGTCGGTACAGCCCACCCGATCGCCTCCCTACTTGAATCTGAGAGGAGTGGGGGAATCAGCTGAGCTGCACCTCTCCTTTCGGCAGTGCTGTCCAGCCGATCACCCCTCCTCATGCCTGGGAGTGGATCAGGCCTGCTTTGGAGCAGGAGATAAGGGGGCCTGGTCAGCAGCCCTTTCCTTGCTGTTGCCTCAGGTCCCCATTGCACGGCCGAGACTGGCAGCTGCGGCGAGCCAAAGAACACAGTGGCCTGAAGACTGGGGCCTCTCCTCCCTGCAGCCTGCCTGGGATATCACTGTTGGACCCTGGAGTGTAGGTGTCAAGTTGTTACACAGGGACACTGGGACCTAGACAACTCAGTCAAGTTGTTATAAGCCCAGCGTTCAATCGCCCATCCAGTACCAAGTCCAAGTTATTATTAAACAATCAGAACCAGGAGTAAGCAAAGTACAGTGCAATAAACAAGGGCATAGTTAAGGCAGGCCAGGAGCCAGAGACTGACGCGTCAGAGCAACTGGGAGAGAACCTTGGGCGGAGAGCCAGGAGCAAGAGCACACTGGGCACCTGTGCTGCGGAGACGGCGTCTAGTCTGGAGGGCAGAGCCCGTTCTGATGAGGCTTTCTCTGGGACTCCCATGCGGTGCTCACAAGGGCCCTGGCCACTGGGTTAGGGTTCGGGTTAGGCCAGCAGATGGAGCCCCGAAGCTCTCTCAGAGCCTGGCAGCGGCTTGAAGGAATGAGAGGGCAGGAAGGACAGCGGCTGAGGTGACCCTGATCCTCCGTCCAGCTCACTGTGGCTTCCTGGCATGTCGGGGTAGGGATGTGGGGGAATCCATAGTGGCTCGCTCCCCAGCCTCCGGTCCACTTTGCCCCGGCCCTGCGCTCAAGTCCCTGGCAAGAACGGAGGCTGTTGCACGATCCGTGATCGTCCTCCATGCCACTGCTGTGCCTGGCCCAGAAGAGGCAGCTCACGCCTGGCGGCACCGCCCAGCTGGCTCTGCCCAGCGCTGGCCGCACTCTCCTGGTATTTGGGGCAGGAGGCAAGAGGAGCTGGGATGCCTCCGGCAGCAGCGGCTATCCCTGCTCTCCGGCTAGTCGCCCGGCATAGCTCATTTGCAGGGTGGCTTCTCGGGCTGTGCAAAGGCCCCCAACGAATGCACAGACGCCTGGCAAACACGCGTCCCCTGCAGTCTGTTTGGTCTCTTCGCACATTTCAAACACAACTCCCGGGATTCCTGACCATTCCTCACTCTTACTGGGGCTTATGGGACCTATAGTCCAGAAGATCAGGAGGGGGGCCATCTTATTGAAGAAAGTTGTATAAAGCTGAAAGGTGTTATGTAAAATGCATCGACTGCACTAAGGGAGGAGCCTGCAAAGGAATGGAGAGAAATATTGATCGCTGTTTTTCCATCTTCGGGATACGTTGCATGTGCGGCAAACATCAGTTTTTACTCATTCTAAATGATTTTTAAGTAACCAAATAGCATCTGTAAATATATACTTTGAAAGTCTCTCCATCCAGCTGGATGGAAAACAACTTATTATTCAGACAGGTGGATGACTAGATTGTATAGCATGGCGTTGAAACCCAGGACGTAGATGCTCTGGATAAAGGTAAAGCTGAAAGAAAAGGAAGGACCAACGTTCAGAGCAAGGTAAGACACTTCCTGCAGCCCTTTGGGCAATTGTTCCGCCTGTTCTGCTCCACAGGCCCTCCCTCTGGGAGAAAAGTCTTGCATGCCCATAGCTGGGAACAAGCAAATACTAGGACCAAGCATACCCTAATAGCTGCCGCTAGCACCAACATGAGGAAAGATGCTCATGGCAAAGGAAGATTTGGGTGGCGATTTCATTGGGAAAATCGCCTGGGGAAAGCTTTTTTTTTTTAAAGCCCTCTCTCTACTTCTGACTCTTGCTTGCTTGCTATTTAAAGCTTGAAAACCAGCAAGACCACAAAGGGCAGACCCTTCCTTTGCATTTAACACAACATGAAAAAGAGTGCTTGGAGGGAAAACCAGGAGTGGAGTTTTGTATGAAGGGTGAGGTTCTAGTCCTCAGGGTTCTTATAGGAAGCAAAGTGGATCCCACCCACTTGATTTAGATTTGTTTACTTATGCCTGTAGGTAGCATGTGTAATTACATGATTAAACACAGTTCCAGCTACAAGAAGTGTAAGATGGAGCAACCTATGATTAATTGCAATTGCAATTACAAGCCAAAGAATTAATTAACTGCAATTAATTACAAACCAAAAAAAATCTGTGTGAACAAGTGCATTTTCATACAAGCATGTTCTGTCTGCCCCATCACATGGGGGAAGGTTTCCTAGAGGATGTGCCACCACCAAGAAGGTCCAGCAGTGGGACATTATGTGGTGATGTTGTTATGGCTAACAGTGCCTCTTCTGAAGATGTTGAAGAGGTTGAGACGCGAGGAAGTGGTTTTGCATCCCAAGCTGGCTCCTAAGATGGAGGAAGGTCTGGGCAAAGTGCCCTCATGAGCTGTAATGGCTGCCCCAAGCTGTGCTTCAGCCATTCATTTGATTTCCCAGAATGCTTGCTGTTAGGCCAGGATCATTGCTGCAGTAAGGGGCCAGATGTATTTAAAGAAAAGCAGAAACTGTGCTTCAACAGCAAACTCTTCCAATCTATGTGGGGCTCTGGGTGATGCCCAAGGACCCCAAGGATTGATTGGCCCCGGGGTCAGTTTGGGCACCCCAATTACTCCAGCCATTAGGAATGAAGCTGGCTCTTGACCACATGCCTACATCCAGTTTCTCTTTCTGGTCATGCTTGAGCAGTGGGAAAGTGCTAAATGTCGATCTGTTGGGTCTCATCATGGTGGCCCCCATAGCCCCTTCCAGAAGGAACCTTCCACAAGTCAAGCCACTGCATTGCTCCATATCTCTGCCCCAGTTTTAGCAGCTTTGATCTTCCCCAGAGAAGGGCACTTGTAAAGCTAATGGGTCCTCCAGCCACAAGTCATCCTCAGCTACCTCACTCTCACTAACCTGTGTCAATTTACCCTTGAGGATTTGCAGCAAATGCCACCTGCAATTACGAATTTGCAACCCTTGTGTTATGCAAACCTTACTGAGAGTTACACGATCCTCACTTAACCCTAAAATAGACCGTGGGTTGCAGGAGGGTTGCTTAACCCTCCGATAACTCCTGTCAGCCAGGTTCCACAAGCCATGGCAATCCCTGCTTGGGAACTGCATATTCATGAGAGGCGCAGCACGTGCCATGGCTGCTCCATGAGCTCCTCTGTCATGAGGCCGGCTCTGTGAGTGGGGCCTGGAGGAGCTATTTCCCCACAGTTGCTGTGAGGGACCAGGGAAGGCCGAGGAGGTGGCAGGTGATGCTCTCCTGCCAAAGCCCTGGTTCTTTGACCCCTCGAGCCCTTCCTTACAACAAGTTGTTGGAGTATCCTGGAATTCTGAGAAATGGCATTCATGCTTTTAGATGCCTCACGTAAGGCTTTCCTGCTGAATTAGAGGAAACAATGGGTAACTCTTCCAATTCCAACAGCCCGGTGGGTAACATTAAACCCTGTACCTGAACCAACCTTTTTAGAACATCCCCATGTCTTTCCTCTTATTGATGTCTCTCTTGAGCTGGCAGACAGCACAATGCGGGCAGCAGGTCATAACGAAAAAATCCTTCAAGAGGGATCCCTGTAAATAAAATAGGGGTTTAACAGTGCAGGTAGTATTTTTGGATGACAAAAGGAAAAGAAGAAAAGAGAGAGAGACAGCAAGGCTGGGCAGAAAGTAAACTCAACCTGCTGGTGAAGCTTTTGGAGATGTGCAGTACAATTATAAGGATGTTTCATAGTTATGAGAACAAATGACCCCCAGCTCCTGATAATGCTGCTAACATTAAGCAAGGTTTGGGTAGATTTTTCTCTAGAAGGACTATGCTCGATTCTGGTACTCAGAATAATTTCTGTGGGCTCAGAGGTTTATGTCAATAGGTTGTTCCTGGATATAGGAAGTGGCTGGTGTTCCTCTAGTTCATCGGTTAATTTGCCAAAAGTTCTACTGGTAACATGGGCTTAAAATCTAAAGAACATCTAGGCTGAAAGCTAGGCTGAACTAATTTTGTGTCCTACAGAAGTGTGTGTTGGAGGTGCTGAAATATTATGTCCATTTAAGACAAGTGTACTAAAACCTATGGGATAACAGCAAAATGAAGAAATAATAATAATAATAATAATAATAATAATAATAATAATAATTTGCTGATGAATAACATTGCTCTCTTAATTGTCCACTTCCTCTCAATGATTTCACCATGTAGTGACACAGAATTGGTTGCAATACTCTTTCAATATCTTTCTGTTTAGTGCATGATTTCTGAATGGATTGTAACCATGCAACTAATCCTGAAAGGAAACTCTATCCACTAGAAGAGATACAGTTTCAGTGTTTTTCAGAAAACACTGGGTCCTATCTGCTGAAATTGTTAGTTTGTTCCTGAAAAATCAAACCTGGATAGTAAGCAGCACACTAAGTCCATCACACTCCTTTATGCACAGAATTTTGCTTGTTACTCTCCTATGTCTTTCTATCAGTTTTTTTTTTCTTATTGCAGAAAATCCAGGAAAGGGCAGAAAAGTGAAGAGCTGCACAGTGTCTTTTGCTATTGGTTTTGTGTGCCATCAAGTTGTCTCCAACTTAAGGCAATCCTACAAACGAAAGCCCTCCAGAATGTTTTGTCCATGACACATCCACTCAACGCTTCTAAGTTCAAGGCTGTGACTTCCTTTATGAATTCAGTCCATTTCATACTAGTTCTTCCTTTTCTTCTCCTGCCTTGAACTTTCCCCAGCACAGTCTCACTGCAGCCAGTCCTAGCCAGCCCTGCAGAATGTCGTAGACTTTTACTTCCCTTCAAACATGCAATGAATCGTGCCTGCCCTCCCCATTTGTATTTGTTAATTTTGCAAAGGAATAATACAAAGAAACACAAATATTCTACCAATATCCATCAATTATAAATAATCTACAGCTTGAAAAATGGGAAAAGTGAAAATGCTGATTATGCCGACTTGATTTATATTTTTTCAGATTAATGTTTTTCAGTTCAACATCTCCTTCTCTCTCTCTTTTTTAAAAGTTCAAGACTAAAGTTCATTTCATTTCTTGTTTTTTTGCCCATGCAGACTTGCAGACTCCTTTAAGCAGAGTGGGTAACCAGTTTTGCCCTTGAGGGCTACATAGAATGGGGATCTTGGGTTATTTATTAATTGGTGATACTTAAATGCAACTTAATATAATGACATCTCTAAGCAGTTCACATAGAAATATTAAAAATCAGATTTCAATATACCATTTAAAAGAATTTCAACTAAATAACAGAAAGTACAGTAAGGTGGAGGAGTATATTATTAAATTCTGCATGGTGCATGACTCTCCCCATATGCATGCACACAAGCAAACGCGCACACCCCACCGCCCCTGGCCAAAGGGATCAGAGAAAACCCACGGACAGGTTGCTGTGATTTCACTGCCCTGTGGAGCGTTCTCCACCAGTTTCCAGAGCTAATCAGCTGAGCAGCAGGCAGACAGTTGGTTGTAAGCCATGGGCAGCTTGTGGGACCTGAGCTGCCCGCTGGTGAAGTATAGACTCACCCTGTCTCCCTGCCTGGTGCCTTGGCAGGACACGCTTCATGCTGTACAAAAAACGTTTCATGCTTGTTCTGTTATGCCTCCATCAGAAATTATTATCTGTCAGGCGAACCTCATAAACAGTGGTGCCTCTGTACTAGACTTAGCCTGTCCTTTCTTCCTTGCAAGGTCTCCTGCAAAGTATAGTGAAAACTCGAAGAGCATTCTCAGCTCACTCATTAAACTACAATCCCCAGAGTTCTTTTGGGGAAAGTGATGGCAACCGAGCCAGTATGGATCCATCTAATATGAATTCGTAGTCCTTCTATATGCACAAAGATAGAGAGGGGATCTGTCTTTGATAGGTGCTCCCTTAGAGCAGCTTCCCCTTCCCCTTCTCATTTCTGTACTGCCCCACAGCTGAAGCTTTTTGCAGGTTTTACAATAGACCATAAAATGCAATATAAATATAATAAAATCAGAAAAATAAATAGCTAAAATAAACAATACAAAGAATGACTCGGTAAAACAACTGGAAGTCGGACATTCTGGAAAATCTTCTGAAATATTAATAACAGACGAATCTTTGAGTGCCACTAAGTACCTCTTTTATACAAATTCAAGAAATCAGAGAGAACAGTAAAGTTCAGTGCTGAGCTTACCGGGATGCCGTATTTCGTCCGGTAGACAGACCTCATTGCCATGGTTGCTCCACAGAGGCAGCACTCATCCATGTCGGAAGCGATCTGGCATCCCAGACACAGCGGGAAGAAGGTTCCACAGATGCCTAGACGGAGCCAGAGGAAAGCATGAAAGCCTTTCTAGGCCATCGCTTGGAAGGGCGTGGTGTTGACGCAAGGTACCAATGCAAGAAGAGCCCTGCTGAATCAGACGGATGCCTTCTGTAGCCCAGCGTTCTGCTACTGGAGTTAATGTATAGCCCTCCTGGCCATCAGCTAAGGAGGCTGGAAAAACCTGCAATGGATTCTGATAACCACCAGCTTCTAGGACTCTGACCTGTGGATTCCTCCATGAACTAGTGTTGTTGGAGCCACATAGATTCTGTGGATTTGCAGAGCAGGTTTTCACTTTTGGGGCGGACTTAACATGAATTTGCACATACAGAATAGTGCAAGAGAAAATGATGCAACTTGGTGCAAGCTGAACACAAGTCTGGTAACAACAGCAGCAGAAATATTCCATTGCTGAGCAGATGGTGAAAGAAAAGATGCCTGGCAATTGCCAAAGCACAGGTGGAATGGATTTAACCAGATCTGTACATCCCTGCAAACAGCTGTGGATACCCTTACCCTGCATGACGTTGCCTAATCTCTTCTTTGGGTCCTCACTACATCTTGCAATGAATTTCATAGTTCAGAGGTTTGCCCAACTAGGGTATAAAAGCCCAACAGAGCTCCAGTGTGGTGCAGCGGTTAAGAGTGCGGGACTGGGACTTGGGAGGTCTGGGTTCTAGTCCCCGCTCAGCCATGGAGCCAACTAAGTGACTTTGGGCCAGCCTACCTCACAGGGTTGTTGTTCTGGGGCTAGATTGAGAGCAGCAGTGGGAATAAAATTATGCAAGCCACTTTGAGTTCATTGGGAAAAAGCAGGATATAAATCTAACAAATAAATAAACCAGTCTTATGAAACATCACATTCGTACATATAGTTCAAGGTTCTGGGAGGACCCACTCCCACTGCCTTCCCTCCTGGCTTTTGGTAACAATATCTACCCATCCTATCCTAGGTTTTAAGACAACAGCAGAGAGATTTCTTTCTGGACTACGCTTTGATGGGATTATGAGATTTATCTGGAGGTGACTAAGATCACATGCATCTCGGGGGTGCAAGTGGATATATGAAGACTGTTGGGGTCGTCAATTGCCCAGTTGTGCAAGGTGCTGTCCTGATCTTGGGCCTGCCAGGACCACCTTGGTCGAAAAGAACTGAGGCTCAATTGCCAGGACTGGTGGGTGCAATGGCTTTATAATACAAAATAGGACAGCTGCATTCAGCGTGTATATTGATTCTGGCGCTCCCAACTCAAGTCCTTCCCTTTGTAAACACTGATAGGCTGAATTACAGAGAGCTATTTCCATCATGCAAACCTTCTGGACTTGTAGATAGTGCTTTCCAGTGCTGAATCTACACTCTCGACAATGTTATGACAGCCCCACAAAGGGATTTCCAAAGCTACTCACATACTCCACAGTCACTGAAGCAGTCCAATAAATCCGTTTGCCAGTCGGAGCTTTGGTGCTGTACAATGGTAGCTTGGGGCTGACTCATGATTACTGAAGGGTTCATTTTGACAGTACCACTGGTTAAAGAAGAAATAAGAAAAGCAAAGCACCCAAATGTTAATTAAATGAAATCACCCTGCATCCTAAGCTTCTGTGCCACAAGAAATGTAATTTGGACAGTGCTGGCTCCAAGAGAATGGGTCCCTCTGTCCGCAGGCCACCTTATTATTTATTTATTTATTTATTTATTAAAACATTTCTATGCCGCCCCATTCGCCGAAACCTTGGGGCGGCTCACAACATAAAATAAAATACAAAAATAACAATATAAAAATAACAATATAAAATAAATAACAATATAAAAGAAGTTGCCCTGGCCAGATAAATAAGCAAATACTGTTAACAATTAAAACGACGCTTAAATAAAAAGGTCTTCGCCTGGCGCTGAAAAACAAATAACGATGGCGCCAGGCAAACCTCTCTGGAAAGCACATTCCATAGATTGGGCGCCACCACAGAGAAAGCCCTCCTCCGAGTACCTACCCTCCTAATTTCTTTCACGGAGGGTTCCCGGAGAAGGGCCTCTCCCGCAGATCTCAAGGGGCGGGCAGGTGTATATGGACGTAAGCGCTCCTTCAGGTAGCCAGGACCCAAGCCGTTTAGGGCTTTATAGGTCATCACCAACACCTTGAATTGGGCCCGGATTTCAATGGGAAGCCAGTGAAGCTGACGGAGAACTGGAGTCATGTGAACATAACGCCCAGTCCCCGTCAGCAGCCTGGCAGCTCTATTTTGCACCAATTGAAGTATCCGGACCGTCTTCAAGGGTAGCCCCACGTAGAGCGCATTACAGAAGTCAAGGCAGGAAGTCACCAGCGCGTGTGTCACTGTCGCCAGGCAGTCGTACTCTAGGTAGGGGCGCAGCTGATGAATCAGCCGAAGCTGGAGGAAAGCGCTCCTCGCCACTGCTGTCACCTGAGCTTCCAATGAAAGCTCCGGGTCAAGGAGCACTCCCAAGCTGCGGACCTTGTCCCTAGGAGGGAGTGCAACCCCGTTCAGGACTAGGTTAAATCCACCCTCTCCAAAGCCTGATCCGCCAACCAACAAGACCTTCTCACTGCGATCCTTACCAGCAGTGAATCCTCCACATAGGATTGTTCAGAACTGCAGCTCAAAGTTCCTTCAGGCCCCAGGCATTGCAAATTTATGTAGTTGTTGCATTGACTAGATAAAAATCAGGCTGTGAGAATGGCTGTGGGTGCATCTCAGCAGGGTGCAAGTAAACTTCCAGGTTTGGACTTATGTCAGTCCAGTGTGTGTGTGGGGGGGGGGGTGGCCAAATTACACCCTGAATCTATCAATTCTGATGGAAGAGGATCAGTGCTGAAGGTTCATGTGGAAACTTTTACTCAGCCTACCAAAGTACAACATGTTTCAGCAAGAAGAATGCACGTCACTTAGCTGGGTCAGCCTGGAAGCTCAATATTTACAGCTCTCTCTAATCCTCCCATCTTTACTGCAGACAGTTTCTAAAAGCATATTTATTAAAAATGACAGCATTTTATTTTTTCAGAAAAAGAAAACCAGTGCACAATGATCAGCGACTTCCACATTTTGGTCAATATAAATGCTTCAATCAACGTATTGAACCAGTTAAAGAGAGTAACTGATGCAGCTCTAGAGGGGGTGGGCAGGAAAAGGCGGCTGGGTGAACTTTTGTGTGTAGCTCTCAAAAAGGACCAGCTTTTAGTAAAGCAATGCACGGATTTAGCAACTCGGTTCCAAATTAAGAGGTGTGCAAGTAGATTGCTTCTTTTCTTTTCTAACTTTTCTTTTATAACTTCTTTTATATCGTTTATATATATCTATATATTATTTATTTTATATTATTAATTTTAATTTTATATTGTTATTTTTGTATTGTATTGTATTTTATTGTGTTGTAAGCCACCCCAAGGCTTCGGCAAGGGGGGGCATAGAAATGTTCTAATAATAATAATAATAATAATAATAATAATAATAATAATAATAATAATAATTGCTAGAAGGGTACTTCCCTGCAGCTCCCAGCGGCAACAACAAGAAGTGCGCCACAGTGCCCCTAGAGGTCATATAGTGGGAAAGCAGGAAATAAAACACTGGGGCTTGGATCTCACCTAACCCTAACGTCAACCCCAACCCTAAAAGAATAACTGCACCATGTCTTCTGGTTGTTAGGAGATCTCCAACAGAAAACTATTCAATATAATTCTGATCAATCAATGCTTAGAAAAGTTCCTCACAAGAGGAAAAAAGAGAAGGTGTAAATGCAATATAATGCTAATGAAACAATACACAGGGGCCAGCAATGTGGAAAATGAAAATGGTGGCACCTGGACTCAGTTGTTTGCTACTGCTCTTGTACTGATACTGCTAGACGAAGTCTGTTGCCAAAGAAAGAACCCGGTGGGGGCCTCCTGCCCAGGGCTTTCTCAGACTCAGCACTGATCTTACAGACCGGAGGGCAGCTTCATACATCCGTGATCCCTCCTTGGTGGCGAAAGCATCCAGGGGTGACGAACATATGAGCAAACCCCCACAAAGGCCACCAGAGCAGTCACCGTCGTGACCTTAGAATGTCTCTTGTCTTTCTCAATATACATTCTTTACACATTATTCATCTGACAAATTTTTCCAGACTATTAGCCCCACGGAAAGCATGAGACAGGAATAAAGGTGTGACTTCAGTTCCATGGGATTTGCATCCCATGCCTATCCATGTTTACTCAAACGTTAATTCTGCACGTTTCTAAGTCCATCTCCTCCTGCTAGACAATGTGACATACGATTTTCTAGCTGCCGTCACTCTCCCCACTTTCTTAGGGATTCTGCCTCTTGTATTTCCTTCAATAATTCTGTCTAAGCACCATTCAAATTTAACACAAAAAATCAAGCAAAAATATATTAGGAAAATCAGGTAAAGGTAATTCCATCTTGTCTAACTTGTAAAATATATTTAGTTACCCAACTGAGAACTTCCTGCTTATAAAATTAGCAGAAGTTTCTCCTATATTAGAAGTTTCTGCTAATTTTCTGCTAGTGTCTTCCAGGGATTAATTATTACTTTAATGTAATTTCCCTTCCCTGGAGCTTTCCAAGTCAAGTGTAAAGTACTTTTCAATATTTACATAGATTTATTTACATAAATTATTGACTATTAAATAAGAAACAGACACATAACACATGCCACTTACCAAGAGCTTAAAAAGAGATGGAGAACTGTCCCAGTCGAAGTCAAAAGTAATTCTAGCAATTGTTGATGGGCTTGACTAGACTTTGTACTTCCACGACTTTAATTGGTGCCAGAAAGGAAGTTGAGCAAAATAAAAAAAAAAGCACGCTGAGGGCTGCTGTTCGTTTCTATGCAGTTTCTTAATGATAATGCTCCAGTTGCATAAGAGTTACATTCATTCCTATGAAAAGAAGAACTTGTCGCTAGCAAACCTTCTCTTTTGAGATTTCATTTGGAACAAAGGTATCAGACAATAGAATTCGGGTTGGAATAAATGCCATTGTATTTCAACCTCCAGCATTCTCTACTGGAAACTATGGGTTTTTTTCTGAGCAGACACGTGTACTATGGCAATCTCAAGGCTTAACTTCATAACAAGACATGGAAATTTAGATCACAACATTAAAACTAGGCTTACCTTCTCATCCACCTTTCTGCTCTAGACTCTGTGCCCACATATATATAATAGACAGAGATTTAGAAAGATTTTCCTGCATAGAGCAGGAAGAATAGTGTCAGCCACTCCATTTCTGTATATACAGGGAAAATATGTCCCAGTGTGAACATTTTGACACATTTTTAAAACATTCTATGAGGAGATAAAAGGTTTCTGGCTGAATATTAGATAGACAAATGTTACTATAATAGCTTCTACCTGGTTTTCTGCTACTAGTTTATTATTAAATGGGCAGGGGGACAATATACAGCCTTGCTGAACTTTCCCAATTTTGAACCAATCGTAGTTCCATGTCCAGTTCTCACTGTTGCTTCTTGACCCACATAGAGGTTTCTCGAGACAAATAAGATGGTCAGGTACTCCCATCTCTTTAAGAACTTGCCACAATTTGTTGTGATCCACACAATCAAAGGCTTTAGCATAGTCAATGAAGCAGAAGTAGATGTTTTTCTGAAACTCCCTAGCTTTCACCATGATCCAACGTATGTTGACAATTTGATCTCTAGTTCCTCTGCTTCTTCGAAACCCTGCCTGTACTTCTCGTAGTTCTCGGCCCACAAACTGCTGGAGCCTAGCTTGAAGGATTTTGAGCATAACTTTGCTAGCATGTGAAATGAAGACAATGGAGCTTAGGAACTTCCAATACAGGACAGAATCTCTTCGCCACCTACAAAGCACTTCACTGATTAAGTGCAGGGTTCCCAAGCCAGAAGAAGGGAGGAGGAGACACTGTAAGGATCTGTTATATCTTGGCAGTGTTGGTCTCTGCCCCTCCCCTCCCAGGGAAAGCCCCCTCAATGCCTCAAGTGGGACCACTCTGGGACCTTGGAGGACCACCCAGTACAGCTCTTCCTTCTTCTCTTGGGTTATGATCTTGCAGAGGGGCCTTTGGGAGTCTTCCAGGGGGCGGACGGGAAATGGAAGAGCCCTGCCTGAAGATGCAGCAATTCCTGGCAGTCCTGCAGCCTCTCTGCTTCCCTCTCCAACGTGCTGCACCTGGAGGGGAAAAATCATGCTTCCTTTACCTGTCCTGATTTGCAGAGACCCCAGTGGGGCCATTTTATGAGAAGAGAAGCAGAAAAAGGTCTCCTCCTCCACTGTCTCCACACCATGCATGGTGCTGAATATGTCTATCCTATCTCCCTTACTTGCCTTTTCTCTGTACTGGACATTCCCAGCTGGGTTACCTTTCCTCACAGGGGAGTAGCTGCAGGTCTTGGTGCTTTCATGGGATGATTCTGTGCAAGGAGGAAGGCCTAAACTCCCAGCATACCATAACCAGCATAGCACGTTCCATTTTTCAGCCCTTTTTCCAACAGTTTTTAGGGACATACCTGCATACCTACCCTGCCCACTTCAACCTTCTCCACCCAGCCTGTTCCCTGAATTTCCCCACTTCCCAGCAGTATGAGTTTTGTGTCTGTGCACACCTTTCTTTTTCTTTTTTTATAATAAGTTTTATTCAAAATAACCCTACAACAAAGAAAAACTAAAAACAACATCAATTATCAGAAACATCGGACCTGTCGGGTCAGCCCCCACATTTTTTTCCATTTGTGATAACTTAGAAACATATTTAAATCTATTCAAAGTCCCATTTCGCTAGCCAATGATAAAAAGAGTCCCAAGTTTGATAGAAATCAGTATCTTCTTTCTCCTTCAATGACAAAGTCAATCTATCCATTTCTGCACAGTCCAGGATCTTTTTTAGCATCAGTTCATTGGTAGGTGGTTCTTCACTTTTCCAGTGTTGAGCAAATGCAATCCTCGCCGCAGTGGTTACATGTAGAATCAAATACATTGCTTGTTTACCAACATCATCAGGCACAATGCCTAATAAGAAAACTTCAGGTTTAAATGTTAGAGGTTTTTGCAACATCTCCTCAAGCCATTTGTGTATTTTAATCCAATACTTTTTCTCATTATTGCAAGTCGACCACATATGATAGAAGGTACCCAATTTATGTTTACATTTCCAACATCCATTTGACATATTTGGAAACATCTTAGCTAATCTATTTGATGACAGATACCATCTATAAAACTTTTTATACAGGTTTTCTTTATATGAACTTGCTAATGTTACCTTAATATTTCTCTCCCACAGCGTTTGCCATTTGCACACCTTTCTTAAACAAGAGTATTTTACACAGGAAATCCAGAATGACATAAAGTTGGCACTTGCCACGTTGACATTTTCCCCTTCACTTGCCCCAACTTGCACAGCCATGGCATTTGGGATTGTTTCCTTTGAAATACGGTTTAATGTGGCATCCCTCCTCTGATGCCCCTTCTATTTTTCCGAAAGAAAGCCTTACGCTGCCTAGTCATTAATTATGAGAAAGGAAAGATGAGGCTCCATTTCACTAATTGCTGACCATGGCCCACAAGCACTAACATTTTAAAGTACATACACAGAAGAAAAATGGAACCTCAAATGGAGGTAGAGCAGACCACAGATGGCAAAATGGCAAACCTGGAGTATTTTGAAAATCTGGCATGCCTGTATTTTAAAAAGACTCACACTATATGTAGGTATGCAGGTGTGCAAGCTCACAACAACTAGTATGCTTGAATAAGTAAATGGGGCAGGAGACGCGGAAAAGGAAGCACTGATGAAATTCTTTGCAGGCACTGAAACCATAGCAGAGCCCAAGCCCTGTGGGAGCAAAGTTCCAGGAAGCATTCCTCCTATCGGGAAATGTGTGTCTTATCTGGACCTTTCTGAGTAAGCAGAGTTTTCCAGTTAAGCTCTGAAAAAGAGAGCAGGTGGAACACTGATAAAACATGGGTGGATCAGTGAAGAATGACGACGGCCTCCCATGGAAATTACTGCCATAAACCATTATCCTTGAACGCAAAAAGGCATGGGAACGGCTTAGGAGTGCAAGCCTACGCAAGTTTAGATAGAAAAAAAATCCTACCACTCCCAGCATCTGCGTACCCACATGGCCAGTTGGAGAATGCTGGGATGGTCTTGTAGGACCTTTTTCTTTGGCTAAACATGCATAAGATCATGCTCACCTCTGTCCAATTGAGCTGAAATCATTATGCTGAGATTGCTGCAGCTTAAGTCTGGATCCAGCCCAGTGTGTGATTCTAAAAACATGCTATTACATACTAAGTGGAAGTTTAGCACAGCATCGTTCAAGAGATTATTTTTTCCATCATTTTATATCTGTCTGGCACTAGATTCCACTCTGGTCAGGTTTGTATGTCATGACAACCAGTCCTGGGAATAAATTACGCAGGATGGGAGGTTTGTGAAACAACCCACCTGCACCTGGCAGACAGCTGGGCTCACCGTGGGTTGTTCCTGCCTTCCTCCCCAGACTTCCCGTGGAGATCTCAGAAGAATCCGTAGCAGCACCAGCCATGTCATGAGTGGAGCCGGCTGGGGGTCAGACTAGATGGCCCGGGAGACCCCTTCTGACTCAGTTTCTATGGATTCTCTTCTCCCACTGATGCAGCCATGATACCTTTCATGCTTCCTCGCCACCTTTAACCCTTCTTTTTTCTGGAGATCACTTTTTACAATCTCCAGTGTAATGGGTAGTGTCCAAAATGGGAAACTTTTCCTAGGCAATGTCTGGTGGTGTCTATAGTCAAAGTTCAGCAAAAAAAATTCACTTGACAACTGTCAAAATGTGATAAAGAAAGTGGAAAAACCAGCCCTTTTATATGAGCACAGAACTTTGACAGCTAGCTGTCAAAACTCATTACTACATCATCATCATCATTTTAGGCAGGGTCCCTGTGGTGTTTTGACAGGACCTTATTCACTTATGCATCCGTACATCCCTATTAAAGCTTTGTCCCCTTGCAAAAGGGGTGGCCTTTAATTTTCCACTTTCCCTGTTGTGAGAGCTGCAAAGGACATTTTTAAAAAGAGGTCCTTATTGTGAAGGGGAATGGTTTACTGACTCTGGCAAAGATCACTCTGGGTTTGGTTTCTCTTTACAGCTCCTTTTTTGACAGCCATCAAAAGGAAGCAAAATAAAAAATATCACTTTTTTTGGTCATTCTGGAGCAGTAGCCACAGTGGGAAGCTGCTGTACTTTGACAACAGACACGTCCTTGCCACAAGACATTGTCCAGTCAAGGTTTGTCATTTGGGATCGGTGCAAATCTGACTGATTTTTTTTTAAGTTTGTAAACATTTGCACAATAGTTTCATTAAAAATTAAATAAAAGGGAGTGAAAAACCAGGGTGAAGCGTTGTTTGGACACTTTGAAGCAGCTGTCTCTGTCTGCAAGATCAGAGATTGCAAAAGCTGATCTCTGGAGGAGAAAAAAGAGGGGAGTGGGGATGAAACCCAAGAAAAGGGTTTTTTGGTGGGGGGTTGTGTGTCAATGACAGTTGTTCCACTGTGTCACTTGGGCATTGGTGGGGCAGCCGACAAGGGGGTTTTGCTGCTATCACCAAGCAGCTCACTAACCCCTTCCTACAACCCACAATGAGATCAGCCACCCAGGTTCAGACATGACAACCAGTCATGGGTCCAGAGAACCACTGTCAATCCAACAACAAGCTATGTAACAAACTATGTAACAGTAACAAGCTACTGGGATAGCTTGTTGCTCATGAACAAGCCACGCGGAAGGAATGAATCCAGGTTCTGGTAACATGAAAAGCCAGTGATTAGCTACCCATGACAGGTCGTTGTGTTGTTTAACCCAGTCAACATGGAGGAAGTAACTTTCTAAAAGGAAATGACCCAGGGAAACCAACAAAGTCCCAGGCAGAGTAGTTTTAAAAGCGAGGCATGAGAGCTGTGAGCAACTATTGCTCTGCAATCATTGCTCACAGCTCTTCCCAAGATTTGAAAGTCCGGAAATGCCATGTGGCTTATCGGTATGACACATGAAGATAACGGTTAGTTGAGAAACTAAATAAGAGGCACACCATGGTCACAATGACAGTTATATTGCAAAATGCCATGCTAGGAAGCAAATCCTGGATCAAGACGTTTTGCTACCTGAAGTGAAGCAACGAATAGCACATTGATGGTGCTTGTGCCCAGGGCCCAGCCAAGCACATCATGCTGGCCCTTGAGACAGAAGATCTCTTGCACACCCTCTCTTTCCTTGCAGTAATAGTGCAGTACCAAAATAACATCGATGGCTTGAATTTGCATGTCTGATTCCTTGATTCACACACAGCACAGGGGAAGATGCGTTGTTTGGAGGCATGTGCCAGTGTTGTTCCAAAAACATAGAGTGAGAAATGGCACTTTAAGCGCAGCTTCTCGGGGCAGGTTCCTGATATTGGCTGTGGTAGAAGTTCTCAAGGCCCTCCTCTGCATCCCATCCCCCCCCCCCCATAAAACAAGGAGGGATTGGCAAGGAAAACCAGCATTTCTGTTATTGCACCTCATCTCTGGCATTCCCTTCCTAAGGAGGGGGGACGGGCACGCTCTTTACTCTGCTTTAGATGACAGGTAAGGAAATGCTTGTTTTTAGTTATATTTCCTGTTTGATCACACTATTTTGCAGCTTGTCTTCTTACTGATGCCTGATTAGTTCTCCTGTTACGTAGATGAGATGAGATGAGATGAGATGAGATGAGATGATTACATTCGATGATTACATTCGATTATAAACTGGATTTTATGTTTATATTAAATGTTATGGTTTTAATCTTGTTATGATTTTTGATTATTTTGTTACATGAGCGGAGCCTGCTAGAGCCAGGGGTCAGACTAGATGGCCTGAGAGCCCCTTCTGATCTGCTACATTTCTATGTTGCAGTGCAATTCTATCCTTGTTGTTGTGAGCCTCCCAGGCAGCCTTCAGGCTATGGAGTGGCATACAAAGGCAGTGAATAAATGAATCAAGAGGTGCAGCAGCTCAACCTGATCCCTCTCTGCAGGCTGTGTTTGAACCATCATGCTGGCACTGAGCCTACAGTCACGGAATACAGTGGGCAAAATTAAAGCAGGCAGTCACTGGGGAGGGTCTTCACATTGGAGGCATTCACGATGTACCTGGACAGCCACCTGCTGGAGTCCTGCCTTGAGTGGGGGGAGGGGCGGGGGTGGACCTAATGGCCTTCTTGCCCCCTTCCAGCTCTATGATTTGGTGATTTTACGATTTGGTGATATTCGAGAAGCTGTCTTATATTTGGCTGCTTGCAGGTTCAGCGGAAGGAAGCATGGAACGGTGGACTTTGTTAAAAGGCTGTTGATTGCACCTGGATCTATTAGAATCCACACTGAGAGGCTAACAATAAAAAGTAGACAGGGTTTGTCTACTCTCAAACGATCCAAAGATGACTAGCGTGCAGGAGAGCTGTTGGAATGATCGTGGCACACTTTGGTTCGAAAAGAAGGTCCACTGCAAGATGGTGAGCGTAGAAGGGAGAGAGAGAGAGCGCTTCTTCTCCCCAGGCAAGGCGGTGGGGAAAACTGCCATGCGGCGCTTTGGTCCTTCCAGGTGAGGCGGAAGGAAAAAAGGAGCAGTGAAGAAGCAGCTCTAGCAAGGAGGTGAGCCTCATCCTGGCCATGGCATTCACCCTCTCACTCCTGCCCTGGTTAGTGGATAGATCCATGTTGGAGTAAGGAAGGCACGTAACACCCATCCCGCAGGAATGCTATTAGGCAGGGGGGTTTCAGACAGCCTGCAGGTCGTGCCTTGGTTCAACAGCCCGAGACGTTCCTGACTTGAAAGCCAAGATGGCGCCTTCCTTCCATGTGGAAAACCTGACTAGACGGGATGGGGTTCAGAACTTCAGCCATGGGTGTAGGACAGCAGCCTCTCCTGCACTTGAAGGTACCAGCTCACTCAAGGAGGGCAGGGCAGGCTCTGTGCCCCCCCCACCCTTGCCCTCTACCTGTCCCTCTGCATCTGCTGCCTGAGGTGGCTGCATCATCCTGCCTGGGCTGGCCCTGCCCAGACCCTAAGTTTTTATTCTGGAACATTTCCCGCAGGCACCGGTTCTTCTGCAGCAGCAATTCATTGCCAGAGGGGGCTTTTTGAATTATGGCTGAGGGCTCTGCAGGTCTGCAAGGGCCATCTTGGGTAGGGATGCCTCAAGCCACATTTCAGGATGGTTTCATTTTTATTTAGCTTCTTTATATCCTGCATTTCAGGATACAGATCTAGGGCTGGGGGCCCCAACCCAGCCAGGAAGGTCCCTGGGTAACCTTGGACCAGTTGCCATCTCTAAACCTAACTTTCCCCATTGGATTATCTTAAGAATAAAGGGTGTAGGGAGTGTTCGGTGGCCAGATGGATCTTGTGCTAAAGAGCAGGTTAAAAATAGCTTGTTGGTGTTGACAATGTTCAACAAGGTGTGGGAGGGAAGTTTCGAGAATGATAAAACCACACAGAGACTGGTTTGAACAAATAGCTGGACTAAAGTTTCACTGTTTGCTGCATTAACTGGGAATTCTCAGAGGCTTGGATCTGCAAACTTGATGTGTGCATGAGAACATTCAAAGTGGCACCATCGCAGGGACCAGCTTACTTAGGACTGAGGCAAGGCAGAGGAAGAAATGTGCTCCTTTTGCTTCATCCCCAAATTCTTGTCCCCCAGGCCTCAGGTTGGTTGCAGCAAGCCTCGTAACACTGGTGGCACTCCCTGACCGAAACCCTTTCCTCTCTTTCTGTGCCTGGCACCTCCGAAACCTGCAGTTCCCTGGTGCGTAGGGACTCGTCCATAGAGAAGGGGGCAAATTGCTCAAATATATCAACAAAATCATAATAAAAAAGATCAGCACATAGCAATCGTTAATATTATTTGCTTATTTTATCTGGCCAGGGCGACTTATTTTATATTGTTATTTCTTGTATTTTAACTTTATGTTGTGAGCCGCCCCGAGGTTTCGGCGAATAGGGCGGCATAGAAATGTTTTAATAAATAAATAAATAAATAAATAAATAAATAAATAAATAAAATCCATCAGTATCTTCCCCCCGGGCAGCTGAGGTTTGGTGGCCCCATGGTGTGGGGGGAGGAAAGTGCAACATTGGCGTTGGATGGCAGGTGGCCTTGTGGGAAACAGCAATCTGGTTGCCAAGTAATGGTTGCCAGCTCCTGTTTGTGCATTACCTTTTGAAAAAAAATAAAAATAAAAATTGGCCCCTTCATGCAATTAAGTGATGGCAAGCAATAACATTTTGAGGAAGCGGGCAGAAATGACTCTGCAGCACAACAGGGTGGGCGTGAGGTGGCCCAAACATTTTGCTGCTGGGGGCACAGGGGAAAACGCCTTCGTAGCCATACAGACTCTGTCTGGGCTGGAAGCTGACTCTCGTGAAGAAGCCACTCCGCCTTTTGCCGCGCCAGTGGCCAGCCTGGCCCCCACTCCCCGGCTTCCGGCACCCCATCCCTGCTCACCGCCGTTCAGCATGAGCTCCCCACACAAGCGCCACACTCGTGTCTAATGGTAAGCCAGCCAGTGAGTGGGGGCAGCGAGTTCAGACACCGCAACAAGCCAAGGTAGATTTTTGCCATAGTCGGTCTATGGTGTTGTTTGAACCCAGTCATGATATTCCTCCACTGTAATTTTGGGTCTTTATAAACCACAATTAAAAACGATGTTTTGTTCTATGGTTTTTCTGTACCACCATGGCTTGTTGTGTTGTCTGAAGCCAGGATCATGGTTCGCACAGTCCTGGGATGCAATGACCACAGAGTCCTCTGGAAAGAGTGGCAAGCACTCCAATCATCCAGCTTCTGTTCATGGACCAATGAGGGAGAGGTAGGTGATAAAGGCAGGAAGCAATGCACCTTGGGATTGGATTTCGGGCACAGTAGCTGGTGGGATTCATGCCAACATTGGAAGGACTGATGGAGAAGGATGGAAACCACAATAACACAAAAACCACTTGATTATCTGTCAGGTAGATCATGGTAAATAAACCCCATGAATTATGGCAACCATGTAGCTTGTCATGCTGTATGAAATCAGCCAGTTTCTACAGGAGTTCATTAAGAGGCTGCAAACTTCCTGAAGCCCCACATGGTTCGGGACACAGTGACGCAGTGTCGTTTTCACTTCCTCAAATTTTCCAGTGCAGTTTGCAAAATTTTTTTTTAAAAAATAAAAAAGTGACTGAAGGGGAAGCAGCCTTAACATCAGTAAGAATCCATGTGCTTTGCCTTTGAGCGAGCCCTCAAGAACCTTCCCAGACTGGGATGCAGCCCTCATCTGAAAAAGCTTTCCCACCCCAATATAGCCAAGCCACATTTGGCCACCCATAATGCTGCCACCACCGTTGAACCTTTGAGGGCCCTTTGGCAGGACGCCCATCCCTCCCTGAGTCCACATTCCTGCCAGCCTCGTCACCAGCTGTGGCTGCACCTCCTGTTCTTTCTCTTCATTGCCCCCATTTGCCTGCTGGAGGGGCAGAGAGTTAGGAGGCAGCATGACCGACTGGGATCGAAGTTGCTCAAAGAGATCTCTAAGCTGGATTAACCACTTCTCACAGGAGCGTCTAGTGTTGGACTCGAGAGATGATTCCAGCCCTACTGGTTTACTGTGTGATGGTAGACTAGGTCTCAGCATTAAAACTGGAATTGCTAGAGCCTATACTGGGATCAATAAGCAGCAGGACATTGTGATGAGAAGTCAGAATGGACTGTCCACAGTGAGTGGCACTGTCCTGTCGTGTTGCCCTAAAAGCAAAGATCCGTGTCAGACTTTCACTGCTGTGAGACTCCTGCAGAAGGACAGGGACCTCTGAAAGCGCGCTCTCACCAGCAATGGAAAGATGAGATGGGTGCACTCCAGAAAGGGAGCCACAGCCTTGCATTTACAAGATGACAAGCAGGGCTACCAACACAAGACATTCTGGAGGATGTTCATTCACAAGGTTACAAGACAGACGTTACTTGACAGCACATAACCACCACTATCACCAGCTTCCAGCTACTGGGAACTTCTTATCTCATGCCTGAGTTGCTTACCCACCCTTCTGCTGAAGATCAGTGTGAGAGCTGAATCTTCCCTCGCCCTCCCTCCTTTCCCTTGCTGGCGGTTCCTGGCAGTTCTAGAATTTAGAGGGACCACTATGAAACCCTTAGCTTTTTTGTCTGCCCTTTGGCTTTCAGCCCAGCATGAGGAGCACACAAATGGTTAAGCACTTGGGGACCCAGGCACAGTGTCCCTCCCACAGGAAGGGAACTTTTCCTTGGTGATTGACAATCTGTATCTGGAATTCATGGCAGTATTCAGAGAAACATAGAAACAGAGCGAGTCAGAAGGGGTCTCCTGGGCCATCTAGTCTGACCCCCGGCTCTTTTATTCAATACATTGCACGCCATCTTTCAAACCTAGTTTAACTTCTTCCTGAACGTCCTCGTATCTAAAGTGAGGTGCTTTGGCTGGAGCAGCCCTTGGGGTAGTACATCTGATTTAGGGTACTTTACCAAGGATCTCTGGGGTATCCGAGGGAGGAAGATTCTCCAGTTGCATCACATTCTTTTGTGGTGTTTTTGGCATAGCACATTATTCACAGATATGAAAATGGAAGCTGTGGACTCGGGCGCTGAGACAGTATCAGGTGGCATCATTTCACCATCCCTGTGAAGCCGAACACATGCAAAGTGCCTTCTTTACACCAGGTTGCAAACAGTAGACCTCATTTACCCGCTCGCAAATGCGTCCAAAGTCTCTCATTCTTTTTAGCCCAACTCAGTCGAGATGTGCTCAGTATCCGGTTGCCAGCAGCCACCAGAACCCATTCAGGCTCTCTTAAGCAAACATCTGACCATGCAACTGAGCAAAAGCCGAGAGAGAGCAAAGATAAGCCCCTCATTCACATGGCTAGAACCGCTGTTTGCCGCTTCATAGATTTGTGGTCAGTGTGTTGCCTGCACAGATCAAGCTCTTTTGGGATAGCGAGGGAGCAGACGAGCAGTGATGATCAGTACCCTACTTTTCCCATGTGCCCCCTGCGTTTGTGAGTTTAGAATGCAAGATGCAGGAGGAGACTAGAAACATAGAAACCGAGTGAGTCAGAAGGGATCTCCTGGGTCATCTAGTCTGACCCCCGGCTCCAGCCGCTCCACTCATGACATGCCTACCATGTGCATGTCCACCCTATCCTTAAACACTCTCACCACTGGGGCTTCAGCCACCTCCCATGGGAGCCCATTCCATATTCTAGGGGTCTTGTCAGGAGGCACTTCCTGGCATCCACCCTAAATCTTGGTTCCCTGAGCTTTGCTCCATTGGAACGCGTCCTGCCCTCCACTGCAGGGGAAAAAAGGTCGTGACCCACCTCTGTGTGGCACTGCCTCATGTACCTGCATGTCGCTTTCAAGTCCCCTCTGAGTATCTCTTTTCCAGCCTGAAAAGACCCAGCTCCCTCAGTCTCTCCTCATATGGCTTAGCCTGCAAACCAGCCACCATCCTAGTGGCCCTTTGCTGCACTGATTCCAGCCTTGCTCTATCCCTCTTGTGATGAGGGGCCCAGATCTGAACACAATACATTCTGCTCAGAGAGATCTCTTTGGCTTGGTTTCATCTACCACGCAGGGGCTGCTGGCAACCGCCTCTGCAAATGCATGGGGATTAAAAGCATTTGTGGGCTCCTTGGCATGTGCATCAGCTTGCTCACATGGGGTGCCCCTCTGGAAAGCCCCACATACTCTGCCTGTTGCCTAGGGCTGGGGTGGGTCGCTCCCATGCCACTGGACTGGCTCAGACATCAGAAGCAGAATGCCTGTGGGCACCAGATGCTATGGAGAGATTCTGGCGGCAGCTGGTTGGACACCATGTGGACAGAATGGTCTGATGTACTATGGCTCTTCCTATGTTTCCCTGTCAATTCAAAGTCCAGAATTTAAAGCATCCATTTATTACATTAACAAGAAACTGAGACAATTATGCTGTTCATAAACAAGTTCCTAGAGTATTCAAGAGCCTCCCAAATTATTTTGAGAAGGGATGGGAAGCCGATCACCCACAAGCAGCGCCAGCAGCTCATCCTCTGGGCTGGGCAGCCTCCAGGTTACCAGAGAAACAAACTGGCAAACGCGCTGAATGAAGGCTGAATGCCCCGTCGCTTGCATATTTAGGCATCCGATGGGTGTTTAGAAAGAAAAAGGGGTCATAGGTCCCCCACAGGCTCCAGCTGGTTGTCCTGGCTGGCTTTTGATGGGAGTCGCAGGGCTTTTCTCTGTCCAAACATGCACCCGGTTGGGCCCTTGAACGCTTGGTTTTGAACCCTTTCCAAGCCTCCATAGCCGTTTGCCCAGTGGCAGGAGGTGAAGGAGGGGTACATCTCAGGCACAGGGTCCTCCGTAGCAAATGCAGTGGACTTGGTGGGAGATCCGGCATCCAGACCCTTACGATGCGCATCACAGAGCAGAGGACGCTGTCTTAGGCAACGGGTGCATCTACCGCAGACCTGGCTGCTCTGAATGGCAGCACCTTTCCTATCACCTGCGACCTGATCCTCTGGAAACTGGGGGCACCAGGGCTGCAGCTGGGGGCCTTCCGCATGGGAAGCGTGTCAGAGCGGCTGCTCCTCCCTTTGGCTTAGCAAGTTGACTCAGACGATGGCTGCAGGTCACAGCACAGTGCCAAAAGGAAGGAAGCCGACTGGCTAAATGGGGAGGGAAAAGGGTGGAGCGTTTCAAGGAGGGGGGGTCAGTTGGATGTATGCATGGGTACTGCTGTCCTGTGTGATCAGATGTTCGTGAGGATAACTAGAATTCTGTTGATGTCAGAACTCAACAGAGAAACCAGGTCCCTTGAAATTGCGACGTGCAGATCCACCATGCCAGAGCTGCCTGTATCTGGGTAAGACCTGTTGTCCTCTGAGGTCTCTCACCAAAGGGGACAGGGGTCTTCTGCCCAGGAAGCTCAGAACTGTTTAAGTGGGGATGCAAGGAACCAAAGCTTGCTCTCAGAGGGGCAGAAGCAGCTCAGAATTGTTGTGCCAGTCCACTTCACTGCTTTCATAATGCTGCAGAGACAGTAACAATTGAGCTAAAATTGAGGGCCAGGCGACTGAGCTTTGGAGATTTTACCGAGAACCCTCAGGTCTACTTTTCCCTCCATAAACTAAGCACTGATGATGATCTGGAAGTGGGGCAATTAACATCGACTCCTTTGCAGTGATCGGATGACTTCCTACTGAGATGTAGACTTTCCACTCCCATTCTCCTCTGCAAGGGTGGAGAACTTTTTAAAAGGGTCTGCCCTGGAGGCGAAGAGATACTGCTGGTTTCCAGAGGCTCTGGGGGAAGATTCTGGCTGGTATGGCTGGCATTCTCAACAAGGCCCAGGTCACGCTTTCCTTGAGCACAGCCTGGCCAGCACATTGGCACACACTGGCTTTGAGGGCAATGCAGCGAGGGAAGATGGCTGGAGTGCAGGTGGAGGAAAACTCAAGCCGAGTCCCCTCAGACAGGGGCTGGAGCTCATTATCAAGCCTAACCGTCAGTAACTCTAAGCCACTGGCCAACTTACCCTTCCTGGGAAAGTTCCTAGTACTGTACTTTCAAACCACTAAATGGCTTAGGGTCATGTTATGTGAAGGGTCACCTTATCCCATATGAACCTGCCCAAGACTTGAAATCATCTTCGGAGATGCTTCTCCAGGAATCCCTTGCAAAGGGAGGGAGGCAGGGGGCTATCGGGAGAAGGGCCTTTTGGTTGTGGCACCTTGATTGTGGAATGTGCTCCCCAAAGCAGTGGGTCTGATGCAACTTTGCATTCTCTTTGGTGTCAGGTGAAGCCCTTTTTATTTTCCCAGCATTGTAACAGTTTAACGTTACCAATATTACATTTTATTCTGTACTGCTACTTCTATGCTGATTCGATTGCTATTGTGGTTTTGTTGTTTTAAATTAGTGAGTGTGTGTGTGTGTGTGTGTGTGACCTTTTGTTAACCACCCAGAAAGCCTCAGTTATTGGGAGGTATAAAAATGAAATAAATAAATAAATAACTTAAGCAATTGATGTGGGAACTGACACCTATTAGCCAATTGAGAGACAGTGTGGTATAGTGGTTAGAATGTGGACTGAAACTTGGAAGATCTGGGTTCTGGTCCTTGCTGGGCCATAAAGTTTGCACTGGATGACTTTGAGTCAGTCAAAGAATCTCAGCCCAACCTACTCTCAGGATTGTTGTGAGGATAAAATGGGGAGCAGGGGTGCTTGGAGGCTGACTTGGTTCCTTGCAAGAGGAAGAAAGGCAGAATAGACTTGCAATATAACAATGCAAGGATCACTCCAGCGGATGGCTCTTGGATGGCTCCGGATGGCTACTCGTGGTGATGGTTCCGCGCCTGGAGCAACATGCCTTTAAATGCCACTGGCTCAGGAGCAACAACAGGAAAGGGCTATTGTCCACATGGCTGGCTTGTGGGCTTCCAAGGAGCACCTGCTTGACCACTTCGCAGACGGAATGCCGGACGAGGGAGGCCTTGACTATTATGCTCTGTGAGGGCTTGCCCATACTTGACCTGCCACTGGCGATTTAGAAGACTTTTATTCAAAAATTCTGTCCTTATGCAAAGACTTCTGACCACCAGACTCCCATCTGGCTATTGTCCCCCTCCCCCGCCGCCAAGCCCCAAAAACTCGCTTGTTTGATTTCCTAGCACTGAATTCTGGAATGCAGCAGATTGCGCAACTCAGCACCAAGTTAAGAAATCCATCATGTTCGGGGAAACAGGAACATCTGAAATAATAAATGCAGGAATGTCTAATTTGGAAAGAAAAAGAGAAAAGCCATCTAAGTCTGCTGGCAGTCACAAGTTGCAGAGTGCAGCCCTTAAGCAATCAGAGGTTTTCCCTATTTTAATTCCTCTCTGATCCAGAGCAGAACAACTGTCACCACACCGGCCAAAACCGAAACCGCAGGTGCAGCAACTGCCTTGACCTTCTGGCACAGCTCTGGGGCCGAGTGGGTGGAGAGAGCCATGCCGGCTACCTGTCGCAGCTGCAGGTGCTGGAGGCCACGACTGCGTTGACTCAGAAATGCCTCCTGCATTCTTTCCCAGCCAGAAATATAGGTCAAACATGAAAACGGAAGTGAACCTAATGACTTTTGTAGTGATTTTCAGAGAATTTAAGCATGCCCTGAAAAGGCTGGACATGCTTCCATCCTCCCGTTGAGACCATTCTTCCAGGGCTCAGGCGGTTTCCTTGTGCTACCAAGTTCCATGTGTTTGGCACTCTTAGTGGTGGGAATGCTTTGAAAGTGTTAGAACCTTTCCAGACATTTCCCTTCACCTTCTTCCCACTCATTTTATTCTTCCTTCTCCAGCTTCAATTCCCCTTGATAATGGCAATGAAGGAAAATGAGAAAAATACTCTTGGCAGATCCCACTGGACTCTCAGGTCTCCATTAAACAGATGTAGGGGTAGCCACTTATGGGGCCTAGCAAAGCCCCCGAATGGGTGCTACTGCCTAGTTTCTTACTTACTTATTTCTAAATATACCTTCACTGCTTGTGGCCTCAGTCCCCCTGAGCTTACTAAATGGCCTGCTTACAATTTCTAGGAAGTCTTTGTTGAGACATAGCCAAAGTGTCTGAGAAATGTCACAGGGATGAGTAACGGCCTTCTGGCCAGGGACTGAGTGCAATAAGAGCCAGCTGCTTGGTGAGCAACTTTGTTCCCTTGATTGCAGAAGCTGAGATGGAGCAAAGGATCCATGGATACGCAGCCTTCGGCTTGTGAAGGTGGCACCCAGCCCCAGGGTGACTCCTCCTTGGAGCCACAGAGAATGAAGGCTCAATGGAAGGAAACAGTGACTCAAAGAAAATGGAAATGATCCCTTCGAAAGGATGCATTCCATGGGAGGTGTTGGGAAAATTTGGATAAATCCTGTCAGAAAAACATTTCTTCTGTGTGCTTTTTGCATTGTGGGATCAAAGCCTGTACTTCTCAAACCAAGCTAAGTCACTGTTTCAAATGGCCTTCCTCCCCTGCTCCTTTCTCTCACCTTTAGCTGCAAGCTACAGTACACAGGCCATTTAGTCCAAATTTACATTGGATACCTTCACAATGATTAAATAATCATTGCTGGAATTCAGTTTTACAAGGAAGTATCTTCCTAGCCCAGGGTTTCATATGCCCTGGTCACTCAGAATGTTTAGAGTCTAGATAAGAGTCTGAGCTTATCATGAATAGTTTCTCAGTAGCTTGAATTTACATGTCTAAGCAGACCTGGAGATGGGTTCAAGCTACTGAACTAAAGTGTCAATACAGGCAATTAGAAATATTGTAATCTCATTGTCTCTGTATGATTGACTGACATTCCTTTATCTGTTCTGCATGTGATGACCTCAGAATCGTATTGTAATGTCTGTATTCTGTCATTAATTGCCCTGTACCTGTGTACCTGTAAATGCCCTGTAATGGTACTGAAGCTTTGCAGCAGAGTTCACCTCTGCCTGCCCGGTAATGCACGTACCGCGGGAACCTTGGGGTAATACAATAAAGCCTCAGATGGTCTGGACACTTGATCTTTCCCACGAACCCCAGTTTTATTTACTCTTCTCAAATTGAGATTCCGGGATTCTGACAACTGTCAGTAGAGCTTCATGTTGAGGATGTGCCCTGGGGAAGCGTCTGGTCCAGGGTGCAGGCATGTTCCCTCTATGCCTACATGGATGCCCTCCTGGGTGCAGGGGGAGACAGCCCCTGGCAGTGTGAGTGAGTCTTGCACATGGAGGGGGAGTGTGGACACATGTGCAGCGAGGGGGGAGCAGTGGATGTGTGTGCTTGCACATCAGCACAGAGTGGGGCAGCAGCCGGGAGAATTTTGCAGTTCTCTTCTAGAGCAGCCTTCCCCAACCTGGCATTAAATTTGTTGGTACTGTGTACCAACCAGAGGCATTGGTACCACAGCTCTACGTGGGGCTACCCTTGAAGACGGTTCGGATACTACAGTTGGTGCAAAATAGAGCTGCCAGGCTGCTGACGGGGACTGGACGTTATGTTCACATGACTCCAGTTCTCCGTCAGCTTCACTGGCTTCCCATTGAAGTCCGGGCCCAATTCAAGGTGTTGGTGATGAACTATAAAGCCCTAAATGGCTTGGGTCCTGGTTACCTGAAGGAGCGCTTACGTCCATATATGCCCGGCCGCCCCTTGAGATCAGCGGGAGAGGCCCTTCTCCGGGAACCCTCCGTGAAAGAAATTAGGAGGGTAGGTACTCGGAGGAGGGCTTTCTCAGCGGTGGCGCCTAAGTTATGGAATGCGCTCCCCAGAGAGGTCCGCCTGGCGCCATCGTTATTTGTTTTTCGGCGCCAGGCGAAGACCTTTTTATTCAAGCGGCATTTTAACTGTTAGCATTACTAGATTTTATCTGGCCAGGGCAGCTTATTTTATATTGTATTTTGTATTTTTAATTTAATGTTTATATTTATTGTAATTTATATTATAATTACTTTTAATTTATTGTTGTAAGCTGCCCCGAGGCTTCGGCGGCTTAAATAAATAAATAAAATCCCCATCCGGCAGAGCCACTGACTGCGCCTTGTGGGTGCTGCAGTCCAAATGTGTCTGGAAAGCAAAAGGTTCAGGGAGGCTGCTCTAGAGCAACGGTGCTACTCTAGTGCTAGGCAGTTCCTTTGCAGAGCAGCAGAAAACAACACCGGGGGGGGGGGAGGCAGCAGGCCAAGGCCAAGGCCACGCCCAGGGAAAGTGTGGACCAATGAGGGAGAGGCAGGCAGGAGCAGTGACTCCTGGGATGGATGCAGCCGCATGGGGCCGGAGGGATGCGTGCATGCTACCCACTGGAGGGAAGGTGGAGATGCATGGAAATGCTGCAAGAAACCATGCGGATGTGGCACCGTGAGAGACCATGTTCGTAGCATGGTTCCCACATGGCGTTGCTCAGCGTTGTGTGTGGATACAGCCATCGGCTCGATAAATGGATGCTCCTTCACGACAAAAAACAACTTTTGCAGCAACCCTAACTGTCCTCAAATGGAACTTGCTGAAGGGGAGGCCACCCTGGATTTCATTCTAAGTGCATGATTTGAGTGTTGTTGAACTTACTGGGAGTGGTGAACACAGTACCAACAAATGTAATTCCTATAAAATACCAGTTGTCAATGGAAGCAAAGCATCAGATTTCATTTCAACAGGGGAATCTTGCAAAACTGGGACTGGTAAAAAGGAAGTTGGAAAGGACAGTGCAGAAATTCAGATCTCTCTAGGACTTTTGGGAGTTCCTCAAAGCACAATAAAAGATTTGCCATCTATTATCATGGCAACAATTGTGGCAAGCACAATACTTGCCATCAAGCCAAGGAACGCCCCAGCATGCTTAACAAAGCTGCTTAACAAAGCTAGTATCGACGAAGCCATTAGAGAAAAGAAGTCTTCCTTTAGAAAAAACAATGTCTTGTTTAAACAAGGACAAAATAAAACACAGACTTGCACAAAAGAAACGCAAGAAGGAATTCAAAATAGAATGTTGTGGTGTGTAACACTAGTAATATTAAAGCCCACAATAAAAACATTCAAGCTGGAATCCTATGCATGTTGAGACAGAAAAAAATCCTAGACCTGCGAGCTGACTGGGGTTAAGCTGGGAGTCAGAGGACCTTTTTCTCTCTGGACGTGCACCTTAATGCATCAAAGCAGGACGTCTAGGAGTGAATTAAATAGGAAAGAAGGATAAAGAGCTTGTGATGTGGAATGAATTCTGTGCATCTGAGTTCACTTGTGCCTGAGTTAGGAAATTCAGAATCCGGGCGGTTGGGGGTGGATCTGCCTCCACTCAAGTCTGCTCTTCCCACTAATCCTCGCACTGACAAATGACAACAATTGCACGGAATCAGAATTCCTTTCTGCTGCAGGTGACCCTAATTAGCACATAGGCAAACACAAACCTCTCTAGAAGATCCCCAGCTCTTGCCTCCTGTTGATATCTCTCTTGAGCTGGCAGAGGTTGCAGGGAGCACAGCAAGTAGCAGCAAGACAGTCTGAGCAGATGGATCCCTGCAGGCAGAGTACAAAAATGCATCCTGTTACAGGCCCATATTTACACCTGATTGCCAAGGGAGACGGTGCTCGGTTTTTTGTAACCTTTTTCCATATGGAGGAGAGACCAGAAGTAAGAACTGTGCACGGCGGGAGGGACTGCTGCAGAAGAGACCCGGGGAAAGGCAGCTGCTGCTTCCCTTGAGATGCCCCCACTGCTCAAAGCTAGAAACACCCGTTGTGATGCGTGTATATGTCGATATTGGCACCCTAACCATAAACCCCAGGGCAGAATGGGCCTTTAGGCTATGGGAAGCCATGAATTCCGGAAGAAAGGACCTCACATCCTGGGCTGGCCCATGTGAGAAAAGAGGGGAAGGTGGAATTCTAGCGGACAAAGGTCAGGCGATTGTCCTGTTAAGGAGATTAGGCAAAACAACCTTGCAAGGAGGATGAAGGTTTTCCTGAGATACCTGGAAATTACCTCGTCTATAGCACCTGGCAACCACAGACAAGGATCTCACCTCTTAGCAAGAGAAACCAAGTAATGGCCATCCAGAGGCCATCAAGCCCCATTCCAGCATTCAGCATAAGCCTGGGAAGCCATCTTTCCCATAAGCCACATGTTCAGAAAGAAGTGGTATAAATAGCAGGGCATTAGAAAGGAGTGGTCTTGCTCCTCTCTCCTCCATCTCCAGACACACAAGCTCAACTGCTGTAAAACAGGAAATGGAACCCTGTAGCGGGAATCCTTTCTGTCGGTTTCACTCTACGTTCAGTAGGAAGTTCTTTCTCTCTTTAAAGATACAGAGTAAGATTGGGATGTAATGGGTGTATTTGCTGTTTGGGCTATACGGGGCTAAACCTCGTGACTGTTCTATGTTTTTCTGGTGAATAAAAGTGTCCTTTTCCCTTCTAAGTGCCGTGGGTGTTTGTGTGGATGCAAATCCAGAGCTTGTTCTCTCTGGCTGTGGAGGTTAAAACCCAGCAAAAGGTCCCAAGCTTTTCAAGGCGATCTGGGGAGCAAGCGCCCCCTTTTGAGGCGCATTACTCCAGATACCCTGGCGTAAGACCATTTGCACACTGGCAACTAATCCATGCCGGCCTTGTTAAACTCAGAGAACTACAGGGTGGGGGTCTCCGGTGATGCAGGTCCCAAATCGCCCAGGTGGTCCCAACAGTGCCCAGGTGAACAGTAGAGACTGGTTCCTCAAAATCAGCTTTTTTTGGAGAAAAACTTTGCACATGTGTGTACCATAGGGAGTGGACAGGGTCCAACATGTATAAAACCACGCAGCTGATTAAAGTTTGGGAATATGGAAACATGCATAGCCAAGTAGATTGCTCTCTTGGAGAGACTCTGTTTTGCTTTACCTGGCCTTCCCTAAGCTGGAGCCCTCCAGGTGTTTTAAACTGCTAAACCTACCATCCCCAGCAAGCAGGGCCAGCAGGATCGCCGACTGGAGAGGACAGTGGCGCTTCCTGTCCCAGTTCTAGAAAAAGTACTGCAAAGGGGGCAGGGCGTAGGCAGAGACCTCTGCAGGCGGGTTGGGCAGCCTACCTGGCTGCACTGAGCCCACGGGGCAGACACTCCCCCCTCCTGCCATGCACTCATGGGCCTTCTGCCCAGGCTCCACAAACCTTCTGGGGGCCCAGTTCCACTGGCCATTCGGTTCTCCAGGCATTGGCCCAGGACTGGAAGTATGCACTGCTGCGCCCCAGCCTTTCAAGCTCCTTAATCCTTGTTGGCCCACGGCTACCCATGGGCCATGTCTTGCCTGTAACACAATTCGCAGACTCTTCCCTGCGAGCTCACGGCCATCAACAGCAACAACACATGAGCGCTTTTCTGAAGGAAATGCCCTGCTGTTTCACGAGGCTGCCTGTGGCAGGCCATGTCAAAAGGACGTGATATGATGGTCAGATAACTTGCCGGTATCCTGTACAGAGTCCGGTAGCGAGTCCTCATGGCCACACTCGGCCCACAGCAGCAGCATTCGTCCATGTCCTTGGCAATTTTGCATCCCAGACAGAAGAAGCAGAATGTTCCACAGCAGCCTAAAGAGAGATCAGACAAGGTTTCCTTCCAACATTCAAGCAGCCAGTGAGTCTTTGAGACTTATTGTAAGAGAAGGGCCATTCCGGGTGATGGCTTGGGATGAATAAAGGACAGGTTGTTCCGAGTCATTCGAGCTACTTGCTCTTGTATCATGACCACTAGAGCTTTCTCAATGGCCTCTACCAGTGCTGAGCAGAGAGGAACTAGAGCATCACGCAACTTGAGAGACCAAAGGAACCCGGCTGCTCTCCTGAAACCGTTGCTTCAGCCTTGGTTCCTGGTACATCTGAGCCATTTTGCACACAGAGCAGCTATTTAGAGACTCATGTGCTTCACCACGCTTCCCTTCTGACTTCTAGACTTCCCATCTCTCTGGGAAGAGCCTCTCTGTTTATGACTTTAGCTTGCGACTTCTGCTCGCAGCTGACTTCACTGAGCCCTGACAGATGCCTGCTCTGGAAATTGTCCCAGCCTGTAAAGATCAGCTTTGGTTTACTCCAGATTGAAACCCATTCTGCGCTTGGAGCTAAGGAGCATATGCACTGCCATCCATCTCTCGTCAAGGCATGAGTGCACCACATGCTTGCTGGGAAAACAGCTGCACGCAAAAGTGATCCTTCCGTCCATGTGCCCATGGCTTGGGAAAGTCTTGCAGCCACAGCAGCAGCAAAGACCTGCCGCAGAAGAGAGCATCTCTCAAGTCCCTTCCACATGTGCATGCGAGAGCATGGAAGCCACTTCTGTGTGGAGCACTTGTACAATGCAAGCTCTGTGAATAACAACCCATGGGAGGAGCTTGTTCCCAGGGCCATTTCAGGCAACATCAAGAACTTAAGAAGAGGCCTGCTGGATCAGATCAGGAGTGCACCCAGCCCAACCTTCAGCTCACACCATGGTCACCCAGTTGACCACAGGGCCCTTCCAGCAGGGTAATTAATTCACTGGCAAGGTGCAGGGGATGGGTCCCATCCATCTGGATATGTGATATATGTGCAGTCTTTGGCACAGGAGTGGCTCCCACACAGTAGAGAAGCCTTCTCCGCTCAATGGCCTCCAGATGTTCTGGACTACAATTCCTAGCATCCCTGTTGGCCATGCTGGGCAGGGATGATGGGAGCTGGAGTCCAGGGCATCTGGAGGGCGCCAGGTTGTGGAAGGTCGTTGTAGGACATGGTGCATCCTTGCCAACTAAAGCCAAAGCTGGAGAAGGTGAAGGTGTTGTGGGCACAAGAGAAGAAGAATCGAAAGATGTGCGCAAGAGGCAAAGCTGCCTCGGAAACTGTGACTGGAGTGTGGTGGGAATGCCAGTGACCGGCGTTGACGGACAGACTGCCGACACTTCCAAAGGAAGGACAAACTGTGGTGGAGATTCGAAGTGCTGCAGCGTGTCAGGCCCAGACCCAAGGCGTTCACTCACAGATACGGCAGTCGCTTCCACAGTCACAGAGATTGGTCTGCCACTCGAAGCTGCGCGTGGTTCTGTGGCATTGTGGCTGAGTGATGATGGGCTGTGAAGTCATTTCCATTCTTGCCAGATGTGCTTTGATCTTACGGTCTAGTGGGAGGAAAAATACTGCTGTTAGTGAAGTCCCTTTTTAGGATTTTTTTAACAGCCTGAATGCTGTGATCCTTTTTATATTGCTTTTATAGATGTCTTAATTCATTGTGTTTTAATTGGTTTTAATGCATTTTACTTTGTTAATATGTTTTATGTATTATAAGCCATATAGGAAGGCCTCGGCGGTTATAGGCAGCCTATAAATACATGTATAAATAAACAAATGTATATTAA
Organism: Varanus komodoensis; assembly: GCF_004798865.1. Classification (NCBI taxonomy): domain Eukaryota; kingdom Metazoa; phylum Chordata; class Lepidosauria; order Squamata; family Varanidae; genus Varanus; species Varanus komodoensis. The sequence continues at coordinate 11,346,454 of NW_025335568.1, forward strand.
AAATGCCACTTGATTTTCCTTGCGAGGTGCCTTACCCCATGTCCCTCCCTGGTCTTGCAGTCTCCAGAAGGCACACCTCCGATGTCCTTACGTATTCCTGAGGTTCACCCCAGGAATCCTTGCAGTACAACATTTAATGCCTCAACATCCAACCTCTCAAGGCATACCAGTGTTCATTAGATGTGCCTCCAGCAGTTTTTATGTATAGGATGCAATCCTATGCACATCCAGACAGAAAGAAATCCTGTATCTCCCAACATTCCCCAGCAAGGCATGCTAGCTGGGGAATGCTGGGAGCTGTAGGATTTTATTTATTTTTCTCCAAACACTTGTAAGGTCTCAATCCTATGTAGGTGTCCACAACCTTTTGCTCATGGAAAGTGGCAGACATCCAATCAAGTGTGGGAGGGTTAGGGAGGCGGGAATTGCTTCCAGCCTTCCTCCACCCTCCAAAACATTTAGATGACCAATTCTGGCTGCCTGGATATTTCTACCCTCCTCACAAGGAGGGTGCCCAAATGAGGCACCTCGCCTCCTGGATCTGGTGGAAACTGGCTGTGCCTCTCCCCTCCCATTCCACTGCCAGAATGCTGAGAGGGTGGAAAGGTGGCCTCGAAAGGCAGAATCTCTGTTGCAGCCTCGGAAGGTTTTTCTGATGTTGCAGCAGGGCCTCTGCCTGATCCTCCAGCCAACCAGTCAGTATCTGCTGGCCCTCTGAAGGTGCCGAGATCCATCTCTTCACAGACGCCTCTCCCGCAGTGTGACACAACCGGCTAAGGTCCGCCATGTACTGCAGACTGAGTAGCTTTATTGCCCATTAGTATTTATTATTGTGTGGTTTTGTTGTTGCAATCTGTGTAAATGATAATGTATGCTCAATGGAAAGCACTGTGTACGTTTGGAGAAGAGTTTTGTAATGCTTCTTTCACCAAGTGCTCCTGCTAAGCTCAGCAGTCTTAAGAGAATTAGAGGATGCCTCTTCTCCCAACTGGTAACTGCTTATATAACAGGAAATGGGATGGGTGCCTCTAGATGGAGAGCTCCAAGCACTACAAACCAAAATAGATTGTGATCCTCCTTTCTGCCAGCATTTTCCTCCATATCCATTTTTTCTGATATGAAAAATGATGGGAGAAATGGTGAGAAGACACAGCTAAATTTTTGGAACATGATAATGCCTAGATCCCGCACTTAGGTTGAAACAGGATGACTGCAGAACAGAAGCTTTATCTGGAAGCCTGCTAGGAGGGAGGTAAATAGAAGAGCCCAAGAGTTGTGGGGTTTCCTAAGGATCCATACGGGAAGCAGTCTATGTTTAGCTTCTGCATACATTATCTGGATTCAGGGTTGACCACTGAGAAGTCAGCTTATGAGAGGCAATGTTAAGGATGGTGGAAACCCAAGTATCCTGGAAAGAATTCCAAGAGGAACTCTCTAAATTGGGAGGGATGGGAAAAAGAATGGCAAATGAGGTCAACGTAAAGTGATGCATATTGGGGTGTGGCAGATTTCATACATGTTGATGTGGTGTAACTAGGTTAGATGGTGACTAACTAGGACAAACCAGGATCTCAGCATTGTGCATATATTTCAATTAAAACATTAAGTTGGTGTGTGATGATTGGGTTTTTGGGGAGGCAAATAACATGCTGGGATTTATTGTCATAAGTTTTTATATATCTACACTGTCCTGGGCTTTTATATATCTGCAGCACTGTCACATTTAGAATAGTGTCTAGCCATCTGGTCAGACCACCTCAAAAAGGGCAGGAAGACGTAACCCAAATGATGACATGTTGGCACACTTTTCCTATGAGGAAAAGATAAAATATTTGGGACTCTTCAGTTTTAGGATGATTAAAGATGGACATGATAAAGCTTTATAGATGGTATGGAAAAAGTATAACTTTTTCTCCCTTTGCTGTAATCCTAGAACTGTGGGTCACCAAGGGAATGGGTTTGTGGAAGGTTCTGCACAGATAGAAGAAAGTTGTTCATGTGAGGCAGAATCCATTTATGGCTACTAGTCATGATGGCTAAATGGAATCTTGTGCAGGCACAATTTGTGAACTTGTCATTGGGGTAAAAATGCAGTTTATCTTAAGCATCTCTTTGGATCATTATGGAGAGCAAGATGTTGGACCATATGGTCTTTTGCTTTCTGGCTAAAAGGACTGGAATTTCATCAAACTACTGCACTGGAAACATGCAGAAGATTATTGCATGGCAAGGAGTTGGGTGACATGTCCCATCTCTTCTCATGGTGCCATTATCAAGTATGCTGATTTATGTTGAGTCTTCAGTTATACATTGGAATGTGTTTATGTTTCTCGTATCCTATTCTCCCAGGCGTCGAGCACTGGGGAGGATCCTAGATTAATCTGGAGTTGTTTAGCTCAAGGGCCAGGTGCCAGGCATGCGTAGAATAGAAGTTTGTGAGTCAGAAGCATTCAGTCACCCAGTCTGTCATGTGTCACTGGATGTTGCCTTCTGTTGGTGTATCATAATCTACCTTGGCAACAGGTTGTATTGTGCTAAACCATCGAGCAATTAGATATATGACTCTGTATGTGTTGATCATGCTAGCTCTCTGGAACAAGGACACATCAGAAATCCCAGGGTGCAAGGCTGCTCCAGGGAGAGGCAGCTACTTCAGACACCAAATGCCAAGGGGCCTGGAGGAGACCAAACTGGACCTGTCCATGACCTGGCTTAAGTTTGCCTGTTGCCCTCGGCTGCAGCGAGGATGCTGTTCCATTACAATGCAGAAAGAAGTTTTGGCTGGTTTCCTTTGTGGAAGAGGAGTAGACATGATGTCTCCCTTCACTTTCTGGAGCAACATGTCTGGGGCCATCCTTCCCGAGAGTTTTCTTCCCCTCATTACAGGAGGTGACTGGAGAAAAGCGACAACTTCTAGCTCTCTGGTGGCATTGCAGATCCGGGGGACACATCACTCATGTGTCCAGAATGCATCATCCATGAATGTGTTATGTTCCCTTTTTCCGCTTTTCCTTCCACCAAGCAGCTAGCTTTCCGTTCCTTTTACAGCACTATCAACACATGCAGCACTGCTGAAATGTCACAGAAACTCCAAGTCGGATTTGGTAACCAAATCTTTCGAAGCCGAACCCTTCCCAGGTCACAGATCGGTGGCATGAAGCTGTTCTGTGTGCCTGAACGCCACGCAGAGTGCCAGCCAACCATTTCTTCTCTGCTGCTCAAAAACACTTCATGGTTTAGGTCATCACTGTCATGCCATACTGAACCTGAACCTGTGCATCACGGTCCTTTTGGTGCCAGGCATTTAGGCCTTTTAAAAATTTCTAGCAGGCATTTTAAGAATGGCTTTTGGTGCTTTTTGCTCTGGTTTTAACTTGGTTATATGAGGTTATAATGGTCTTATTCTTTGCTGCTGGTTTGGTTTTATTTTGAGCTGTTTTTATTTTTAATGTTTGTACTGTGTGTTTTTAAGGTATTGTGTATCATCTAGATAATTTTGTCTACTGAGTGCTTTAAAAATACAATATATAAATAAGCCTATTACTTTTAGCATTTTGCTTATCCTCGGTAACAGACGTGTGTGAGACAGAGATTGGCTAAAGACATCCTGGTGACTGAGGTAAAAAATTGAAATTGTGCTTCTCCACCCACTCCATGATGTCAAAATATCATAAATGACTAAGGATGTTTACAGACATAGCGTGAAAACATAAGACACTGAAGAATCAGCCATGGTGCAAGGATGGGCGTGTGGAGCAGGAAATCACACAGAATTACTCTTTGGTCTTGCTGCCCCTGCATTTTAGGGTCAATAGCAACTGGCAGATCCCCATGTGTCATTGGACTAGAATTCCCATAATCCCTCACCATCAGCTTTGCTGGCTGGGGCTGCTGGAGTTGCAGTTCCAAAATAAAGACTGGTCTGGAGATATGTGTGTGTTGTGACAGCACAATTGTGGAACAGTCAGTTCTGCTAATGGCTGGTTTCTGGAAGCTACACGGGTGCCCCCATGAGAAGGCCAGACTCCCTGGAGAAGACCATTATTCTGGGAAAAGTTGAAGGAAGAAAGAGAAAAGGAAGACCAAATCGGAGATGGATTGACTTGGGAAGAGTGGAGCAGGGCTGTCATGGATAGGACATTCTGGCTTGCATAGATAGGGTTGTCGTAAGTCAGAGATGACTTGATGGCCCATAGCAATGACAACAAGGCAACCAAAAAGAGTTTAGGTCTAGCACACCCTCCATTGCAGGTGTCTGGAAATGAAGAGCAACTAACAGAAAATGCAATTTGTTCCTGGTGTTTTTGTAAGCTCTTCTGAAACCTCATTTGACTATTATTTAAAGCTGAGCTCGACCTGGGCCAGGCTGTGCCCCAGCAGCTGTTCAAATGCCACAGCTCAGTTCCAGGATATGCAGCACTAGGGCAAGACTTGGGCAAGACTTTGGGGCAGATGTCCAGGGCCCCACTCAGGAGAATGCGCAGGAGCGTTCCCAAAGCAGCAGTGTTGGCTTGCCACGATTTAAGATTTTAAACGCAATGGTCTTATGCCGCCATCTTAATGCCTTTGTCTAAATTTATTTATTTATTTGGAATTCATGTATGCCGCCCCCTTCACATAAGCCTAGGGGCCACTTCCAACAAGTAAATACATAACTGTACAAATACATATAAAAACTGGAAACATCCTAGCATAATGATTAAAACCCATAAATAAAATTAACAATTATTAAAATATTGTTTAAATACAAAGGTCTTGGCCTGGCGCTGAAAAACAAATAATGACAGTGCCAGGTGGACCTCTCTGGGGAGCGCATTCCATAAGAGGGGCACCGCCGCAGAGATAGCCCTCCTCCGGGTACTCACCCTCCTAATATCCTTCATGGAGGATATAAATGGCTTATGCCACATTTTAACACGATCAACTCCAGTCTAAAACTGCTCAAATTTGCCACTGACATAATTTAGCCTAGCCTTCTGTCAAATTTTCTAATGGGTACATGTGTTAGTAAGTGGGGTACTCAAATGTATCTCCCCGGGCTTCATAGCAGCGTAATACACTCCATAATACACTGAATTATGCTAATTACACAAACACTCCATGATACATTTAATACACAGACAGCATAAGGTAGCAAACTAAGGGCACATATAAGATAATTCCTCTCATTTTCAGGATTTGGTGCACAGTTCTTCTTCTACATGTATGAGAGAAATGTATGTGCATAATTCAGGAAACATGGCTAATTGTGGCTAATTGTCTGGGATTAAGCTGTAAATAATTTAGGCTCCATTCATTTATGGAACATATGGTTGAAAACCAGTACATATTTACTTAAGAGCAACTGCTTAGAGATGTTTTACTTAATGGAAAGTGATAACAAATATATTAAATAAATCAATAAGTCCCACTGAACAAAAGAGCTTACTTTCAAGTAAATCTGCAGCTTTTGGCAAATGCCATGAAATCTTTTGCCCCCAAGCTGATATAAAAAGGATTTAAACATGCAAACAAACATAATAAATTAATTCAAAACAGGCATGGGATTTGGTTCTTAGTTGTGACTAACTTCTGTTGGATTGCCCCCATATCTCCTCCCACCCCTCAGTTATCTGATATGAACATCAAACATCCCCGAATAACACAAATCAGTTCAGAGATTTTAGGCATCTCAGATTAATCAAAGAAAGGAAAGCCCGGTTCACATACCACTTCGCCGAATTATCTTCAAAGGAACTCTCTTTTTCTCGATGAAATTTACTCGGCACGTCTCTTATACAGGGAAAGTTAGCATCACATCAAAGCAGTACTGGCATTTTCTGGGAATGGCAGTGGGTATTTATATTCAGGGAAGCTAATTGTTGGTTGCAAGAATTGATCTTAAGTAGATAATGTGTGAAAATAGTAATTAGCCTTGTATGACATAGAATTCAATTAGATACTGAGGCTGCTCCCATTGCTCAACTCAGGAAATGTAAAGTTGACACCCACCAGTATTACTACGTTGCTATATTAAGAGGTGTTTAACCTGCATGTCTGCTATTGTGAAAATTCAATCTGGGATGAGCTAAACTGGATAAATCAATAATTAAATTTGGATGGCTAATCTATTATTTAATCTAATAATAATTGGGTATGGAAATTGATTAGGAAAGGTTTCATTTCCCATAAAAGAAAAATAATGAAGAAATGGAGTGAAGAAAATAACTAAGGGCCCAAATAAAGGGGAAAAGAGACCACCTAAGAACTAGGGTGTCAATGGATAGTGTGAACCTAGAACAACATATAATAACATAACATCAACATAGCACTCTTATAGCATTTATTGTGCATTAGGTAGCTTAGTTTAATCATCCTTAGGCTCAGAACATCGGATGCTTTTTACCGGATTGGATTATTTGTCCACCAAACCAAGTATTACCTACCACAGGGATGGATGCAGACACTTTTTAAAGGTGAGGTCCATATCCTTTGGAGGAAAGTGGTTGTTTGGGTGTTTATGTACGACTGAAGGATAAGGGCAGGGCTGAAGATGAGAGGAGCGGACCCCAAGAAATCCCATGCACCCACAAACAACTATGTATATCTTCCGAATAGATCCTTGACAGTGAAATCCAAGTTCCCTGGTATGGCACTCCAGGAATCACAAATCTCTCTCTGGGGTCACAGGAAAAGCTCCAGGCTCAGATGCCCCATCTCTGCTCCAAGCCCCCAGAGCATTCCAACCTCTACAATAGGGTTGGTCTGTAAAAAGTTCAGAAGCAAGTGAAGAAGCCTTGAGTTCTTTAAAAATTGACTTCATAGCACAATGGCTGGGGATTGCTGGGAGCAGTAGGGCGTTTTTCCATCTAAATATGCACAGGACTGTGCCTGTGATTGAACATTTAATTTGCTTAGATGAGTAATAATCATACTGTAGCTTAATAGCTTTATTCCATTGTGCAACTGTATTTCCCCTTGAAATGCATTGGGAACAATATACTGGTGCACCTGTATTTTTGGTTTTTGCTATACATCCATACACTCCACATCCACATCCATCTCGATTCTAAATATTATTACAATAATAATTACAATTGTGATTATTACAACAACCACAGCAGCAGCAATAACAGCTGTATTTCTGTGTCTCAGGCAAAGAAGGGGTTTCTCAGCACCTGAACCTGAGACACTCTGAAGTTGAGGTACCAGGTCCTGAAGTGGGAGCCATCTGTATTTATGTATCAGCAAGAGCTGATGACTAACAATTTAGCTTCAACAAACTGTCACCATCAAAAGGATCCTTTCAAAGGTATCTAGTGAGTGCACTGTTGAGGTTAGATCAAGGATTATCCTAATGCAGCTATGTCATCATTATGACATCTGTAGGAGTTTGGGTCCACTGCTCTTGCAAAACAGCCTTCAAAGGATATGGGAACAGATTCTGAGTCATAGAAGGAAGAAGGGCTGAAATCCACAACTCAGAAGCAAAGGCAAGTGCTTTCAGTGATAAGCCAGGTGGTAGCTGGACATCAGCCAGCTTCAGACACTGTAGGAAGGGCAAGTGAACCTGCTGAGGAGGGGAAAGGCAGGTCAGTCATCACTAACCTCAGGATCCAGCATCAAGTAAAGACAGCAGACCAGCTGAAAAGTATCAGATGCACCAAGTGATCGTCTCTTAAACAAAATTTCACCTTGAAGGCAGGGCATTAACAATTTGAGTTTGGAAGAGATGAGGCATATTCAGTTTGAATCAATCACTAACCAACAGTTTGTTTCTTTTCTACTTTTAAGCCAGCCTTAACTTGCATTAACCCATTAATCCAGGTTTGAGTTAGGAAGCCATTGTCTAGGACTGCTATGAAGGAGGGAAAGGGGGACAGCCTTGGCAGCACCCCAATTTAAGAAAGCTTAAATTCCTGTTTCTGGATGGCCATGGACTCTCGGGGATTGACTTTCTCTTGCAGCACAATGATTGTGTTCCTGGTATCGTGTCAAGCTTTATTCCCGCCAGAGGTGATCCATTGGTATTGTGAGGGGTAAAGCAAGCGCTTTTGGAGCTCTTTTCTTCCAATAAGGAGAACCATAGCACTGGAAGGCAGCTTGTATAAGTAATCTATTCCAAACCCCATCTTGATTCAGGAAGTCCACTCCAGAGCATCTCCAAGTGACGACTGTAGGACTGGATACTGCATGTACATCTCCAGTGAGGGAAAGCAGGCTGCGAAATAGTCTGTAGAAGATTCAGTATGTATACTCCCCATTCCGAAGTTCTGAGTTCCTCTTTCTGCAATGGCCAGATCTGTGTGCTGATTTCTCTACATGGATCAATCTGATGGGACTGGGGCGAAGGGCTACAGGTCTTTGTACCCCAATTAACCAAAATAGCCCAGGGTAAGTGAAAATCGCCACTGCGATCCCATGAGAGGTTTGGTGCACCAAGGATTAGGGAAAATTTTTCCGAACTGCTCTTGTAATGAGAGGAAATGGAAAATTGTATGGGAAATGCATAGACGGGTGAAGAGAAGTAATGCATTTCACTTTCGAAAAGTTTTGCAGCAATAGCAAAAATCTAACCAAGAAATCACATATTTTTAACATCCAATACCAGTATTTTTCCCAATGGTATCTCACATATTAGATCCCTCTAACAAATGCACATACTGCTATGAAAAACCAGAATGCACATACACAAATCCATCTGCAGAAAATGTGGTCATGGAAGGAGAAAAAAATGTTTAATACCGTGTAAATATAATCCCGTCTATCCCAGCTTGTATAATATAGTGACTTTTTCCTCCTATTTGCATATCCATCCATCCCGCCTTTCTCCTGTTGGAAGGACCTTAACTCTGCATACACAGCCCTCATTTTAACCTCACAACAACCCTGTGAAGTAGGTTAGGCTTTATCAAATGTTTCAAATACATCTTACCGAAGTCTGAAGTTTTTACCCATAAAAAAAAACAATTCCATATAAACCATCAGTTGCATTCCATTGCTGGATGGGGAATTATTTGATCCTCTGCTGCAAAATAAGTGTTGGGTAATTATCATCAAACGCTTTAAAGGCAAATGCTTCAGTGCAGTGAGGCAAAACCATATGAGGAGCGGCTTTGCACACTGATAGGGAAGTGATACCCCTACAGGCATTACCGAAGAGCTGTTTGCATCTTTTGATGCGGGTAGAAATGCTTACTAGAGCTTGGTCAGAGTGCCTAGTGCCACCTCTTTTAATGCTTCAGAAGGATTATGTTCCAGTGAAAATGACACTAGCTTCAAAATCTTTATGAAAACATCTTAAATATAAGAAATGTCATAACTCGAAAGTTCCACAGTTTTATAAATGGAAATATGGTATTTTGTGTTTTGGTTCAAAAGGTTGCATTTAAATTGAGGTATCTGGGTTGGGCCAAAACACTGCTCTCCTGTCATGAACTAAAGAAAGAGCCCTGTGCAGGTGTAAACAAGGCAAGGCCCACGAATTATGCTGGCTGAAGTATGGTGGGGGTGGCTTTTTAACCAAGCTTGCATAGAACTGTGCCTTAAGAGAACTTTGGATCAAATCCATTGTTTCTTTTAAAAAGGATTTTGCTCTGTGACTGACATCACATCACTGCACTGCGCCTACCACTGGGGTTGGGGTGTGTCTGTGTCTCTGTGTATAGGGGAAAAGTTGGCCAAAACATTGTGAAATCATAAACTGTCCACATTTGTAGGTTCATCACTGATGTCTCAGATGGAATATTCCACAAGAAATGAATGCAAATAGGCAGTCATAAAGAGAACTGTTAGAACAGTTTCTGCCTGTAAATGTTTGCTTTCGTTCTTTCAATATCAAATAAACAAACAACCATATGTGAGTATATCAAACTGAGATACTTGGTTTGCACAGTACAATTCAGCATGGGTGATCAGTCACGGTGGGTTGCCATGTTGTACTAGCTTGAAACAGGTCCATTATTTTTCACAAACAAGCCACCCTGAAAAATCATGGGTTGTTCCAGCCGTGAGGGATTCTTGTGTTGGCTGAAATCAGCAGTGCGATTTTATGGTAGGTTGCTGGGAATGGCTAGAGAGTCACGGGGATAGAGTGGCAAAAACTGCGGCAACTGCACACAGTTGTGGCAGACTGGGGGTGGATGGGAAATAACAGCAAGGGAAGCAAAGGAACCGGCACAGGAGTCAGAAAGATGGAGGTGGCAGTGGAGGGAGCCAAAGAAGCGAGTGCACCAAAAGCGGGTGTGGGCAAAATAGCTGCCCTTTCGTGAGTAGTCCTCTCAGTATTTGGTATTCAACTGACACTCTTGGTATTCTCAACGCTTTCCTACGTCTCCAGCTACAGCAGAAAGGAGAGAGATGGTAGCACAGTCTTCTAACTGAATGTTTTTGAGCTCCTACCCTACACAACAAAATGGCAGCAAACGAAAAGGAGCAGAGATTGGAGGAGGTAGGAGTGCCAAGGAATATTGCCAGGAAGGGCATTAGGATGTGTGCCTGAGCCAGCGAGAAGGGGAGGGAGACAGGCCACCGCAGCCGGCCCAAGTCATCTGTTGGGCGTTCCACGAACAAGCTGCTGACTGTACGTTATTCACAGGGTGGCTTTGCGTGACGTGTGAATGCACCCAGTATCAGGTATTTTTAGAGACAGCGAACCTGCCCATTTAGCGTCAGCAGTGAAACAACTGAATCACATTGCATCAGGAAACGATGCAAGCATCAATGAAATGAATGCTACAGAAGTGACCTTGTTGGTATGCTATGAAATACTGCTCAGCCGCACCCTACCTAAAAAATATTTCCAAGAACAATTGTGCAAGGGTTGGGATGGGCAGCTTGGAACAGTATCACAGAGTCACAGAAGAGCAGAGTGGCAAGGGGCCATTACTGCAGGACATGGATTTACACCATCCCACTCAGTCTAGCTTTCCTTCGTGCTGTCTCTCTTTTTAACAAAGATCAACGTCCAAAGAGGAAGCCTGAATGTATTATCACAGCAGGTGGTCATACATCAGGTTAAAGTACTTTCTCCACCTGGAAGACAAAGCTCAGAGCAACCTCTTTAAGAGGAGCAGGCTTTGAACAGCCTCATTGAGTGCATTCGGCTGCACTTGAATCCCCATCGACTGCAACTGGCTCTGGCACTGGCTTGGCTGCATGACTGCCATTTTGAATATCTGAGCCAAGTACTGAACCTCCTGCACAGTTGTCTGCTCATGTTTTGAGAATTCTTTGGCTGCAACAGAGGAGATAAAGGTGATCGTCACCTTTCTGTAAATCATCACGTAGCTGGTGTGGATAATCGCAACCTGAAAATGGGTAGGCAAGGATATGTCCTTGCAGCCCCATCCAGGCCTTTTGTTGCCACTTTTCTCCTTCCTTCACCCAAGTAAGTAGCCAGCAAGCCACACTTTTAAGGAGAGCTTCCACTTATTTGGTTTGTACATAATGAGTAGTCACCACAGTCCAGAACACTTCTTGTTGTAGCAGTGGTACTTCTGCTTGGAGTCTACTGTGAAACTTCTTCACATCTCTCCTTATGTTTTGAGAATTCGCTAGCTCAAACTCCATTCTCTGCTACATGTATGAAGACTGATGCATGCAGCCAGGCACATGGGTGGTGTACAAATAAGAACACCAAGAACAAAAGTCACCTTGACAATAATTGCTTTTATGTTTTAAAGTTTCAGTTTTGAACGCATCACAATATAATTATTTTCCTGAAACTACATCATGAGTCACACTCTTGCAATAGTTATTTTTCATGATATACGCACAATTGTGACACATATATTGAAATTGTACAATGTTAAGATTAGGGTGTTGACCTGTACACATTACTCTCCAGTACATTTTAGAAGGAAGATCTCAGTCAAGAACTTGGAGCGATTCAAGGTTTATTCATAACAAATATATATCATCTTTTACAATATGGTCATGTCAACCAACATTTAAACATAAGGAAAATATTGACTGAAATTGTTCCGGCTTTTTCTTTTTACTTCTGCCTATTCCCTACCTGTAAAACAGTATAAACTTCTTCTGCATTAGCTAATATCTAAAGGTTTTTTTTCTGCATTTTTCTGTTTCCATAAGTTTCCGAGTACAATCCCTATAAAAAGCAAGAGTCCTACTGTACGGTTTGAAGAAAACTTTTTCCAGCAATCTTCAGAATTATTTATGTCCAAAGTGTATATCTGGGAAGAGAGATAAAAGGGTATCTATTATTACTCTTAACTCAATGTCAAGTCAAAACCATCTCTTCCTAGAATATATCTTTTATTTTTCCCTGGACTGCCATTTAGTCACCTATTTTGTTTTACATGCTATAGATTAACCTTCTGTCCTCCAATTCTGCTGTTCTTGATCAAATGCACCCTTCTCTCTCCTGTCCCAATCTCCCCCTCTCTCTGTTGAGACAATAAACATGAACCCAGGTGTCTCATTAGAGTACAGCGGTAAAACAGGGTTAAGAATTATGACAAACTGGTAAAGCATCCCACCTATTTCAAGCTTCCACATAAATACATTAGGCAAACATCTAACCTGTTGAGCCATGTGGATTCCTGCGGAAGTCACAGCTGCATAATATGGGAACGTCTGATCACAATTTATTCCTGTCACAGTAAGTCCCAAAAGCATCAGGGCGCTGAAACCACTGAGCCACGGCTTGGTGTTTTCACTGAACCGGAGTGCCGTTGATTTCACACCTATGGTGAGATCATCTCTTTTATCCTATAGTGAAAGGTTCCAAAGCTGTTAATAAAATTCCCAACTGCAGGCATGTTTCATAGATTCACACAGAGAGGGAATCTATGAAATCTATGGTGAATCTATTGCACCCTTACACTCTTCTGCTGTGGGATAAGGCAGTGTTGTCGGCCTTAACAAGGGCACCCGGACATTTTTGCCAAAAAAAAAAAAAAAGGAAGAGGAGGAGGAAACAGCTGGGGGAGAAGCCACCAAAACACCATGCTAGCTAAAAAGCAAAGAAAGCTGATATGAAAACTAATGTATCTTTCCAACACATGTTGAATTTGAGAGAGAATAAAGCAACTCCTGAAAGGCAATGAGCAGGTCAAAAGAATGAAAGACCTTCAGCAAGTCTGACTAAATTTGCAAATGATACCAAAGTGGGGGCAGTGGCCACACCTGAGGGGCAGGTGATCCATGTCCAGAAGGATCTGGATAGGCTCTGGAAGTGGGTGGGGGACAACAGGATGGCATTCCATGTGGAGAAGTGCAAGGTCTTGCCCTTGGGACACAGGAATAGGTGTCACAGGTACAGGATGGGGACAAGTGGCTGGGGAGCAGCACTTGTGAAAGGGATCTTGGGGGACTTGTTGACAGCAGACTGAACATGAGCCAGCAGTGTGGCTTCCACATCTAGGGAGGTGTTGATACTGCTCCACATGACTCTGGTACACCCACAACTGGAGTACTGTGTCCAGTTCTGGGCTCCACATTATAGGAGAGACATAGCTAGGTTAGAATCAGTTCAGCGCAGGGTCACAAGAATGGTCGCCAGGTTAGGAGAGATGACATATGAAGAGAGATTGAGGAAACTGGGTCTTTTCAGCCTTGAGAAGAGGACATTTTAAGGGGATCTCAACTTGTAGATATGTGAGGGGATGTCATGTGGAAGAGGGCCACATGTTCTTCCATGCAGTGGAGGGCAGGACATGTTCCAATGGGACAAAGTTCAAGGAACCTGGTTTCAGGTTGGGTGTCAGGATGGTTAGGACCCCTAGGATATGAAATAGGCTTCTATGGGAGGTGGTGAAGACCCCATCAGTGAGGGTACAAGTCAAGTCCAACAAGCCAATTCCAACCCATGGGGGGTAAAACTGGCTTGATTAAACAAATTACAGCTAAAATTAACTATGGGTTAAGGTTTGGACACCAAATATGACTCCGTAAAGGAAGTCACAGCCTTGAATTTAGGAGATTTGAGCAGGGCTGTTGTGGATAGGATATTCTGGAGGGTTTTCATACATAGGGTCACCCTAAGTTGGAGAAAACTTGACATTACATAACAACAGTAACAAGGTTTGTACCAAGTTAACTGTGATTTAGAATGATGACTGAATGTGGGTGATCAGTGGTTTTACTGGCAAGCAGATGTCCTTCAATTTTAGCCTTCCATTTATCATATAGCACTAAAAATTGAGTTTTACAAGGTTATAAACAAGGTGGCTAAAGATGAAATGCTTTCAGGGCTTAGTGTATATTATTACTTATGATTACCTGGAACTGTTTATGGGGTTCCTGAAATATTTTCCCCAATCTGTAGTGAAAAACAGGTTTGTCGCCATCCATGAAGCCTCACATTATCAAGAAAAAGTAAGGGAATTCATATGCAGGGATTCCAAGCACATGCATATTATTTGTGGTTTATCTGCTTCTTTGTCAAAGCAGAGCATTTAGGGCAGGTCACAATAATCAGCAAAGTATAAAAATGAAAACAAAGTACAATAAAATGAATAAAAGCACTTGAAACAAGTGCATGGTTTAAAGTCCACTGTCTAACTTAGCTAAAACTTAGCTAAAACTTACCACATTTTATTTATTTATTTCATGTTACTTTTGTGCTACCCCATAACCCAAGGGTTCTCTGGGCAGCTTACAAAATGCTAACCAGCATATAAAAGTACAATCAGTAAAACAGATAAAAGCAATAAAATTAATAAAATGTTATACAAGCGATAAAAGATAATCATACCCAAAATACAGACCAATTACAGCAAAATAATTAAAAACTAAACCAATCAAATAAAAAATCAGCAACAAGCCAAACATTAACCAAACGCCTGTCAAAACAGAAAGGATTTTACCTGGTGCCTGAAAGAAAGCAAGACAGGCGCCAGCCATATGACCATGGGGAGTAAGTTCCAAAGTCTCAGTGCCACTACGAAGAATGTCCCTTTCCTAGCTTTTCCCCTTTAATCTAACTGGAGCGGGATATTCGGAAGAGGACTTTTAGAAGACAATCTAAGTGGGCAGGTAAGCATGTGAGGAGAGAAGCGTTCCCTCAAATACCCTAGTTCCAAACTGTTTAGGGCCTTATATGTAAATGGCAACGCTCTGAATTTGGCCTGGCCTGGAACAGGGAGCCAATGCAGCTGGCAGAGGACTGGCATAATGTGCTTTCAATGGCTCGTCCTTGTAAGCAGCCACATTGCCCTGCTCTGTATTAGTTGTACTGTCCAGATTGTCTTCAAAGGCAGCTGCACGTAGAGCATATTACAGTAATCCAAGCGAGAGGTTACCAGCACATGGATAACGGTGGCAAGGTTCTGCTCATCCAAGTAGGAACGTACACAAATATCAAGGTAGTATAAATCCAATTCTGAGCAGTATAATTAATCAACTCCTGCGCCTCCAGCATCAGATCCTAATTTCACAGGCCTCATTATTTATGCAATTATTATTCCTTAATAAGGAATAAATTAAGAATAAGGAATGCAGTATTAGGAATTTATATACCTGATGAGCATAGATCGTGTCATACATCAATGTCCATAAAACCCCTGAGAAGTACAGGGGTAAACAAACAGACCAGTTGCAAGAGCCTTGGACAGCCGACCACCCAAGTAAGGCTCCCCAGTTGAAGGTAAGACCTAAAAAAGATTACGGTAACAAAAACACAATGGTTTTTATCTTTTTGGAATTCTTCCCCAGAAAGATGTTACAATGACATTCAAAGTGACCTGTAAGTTACTCAGACATGATTTCTACTTCAAAATGTTTTATTGACTGTTTTGGCAGTCAATAAAAGGACTACTATTGGTGTACTGGAAGAGCAGGTGTGTTAGTCTGGAGCACAAAAGAACAATCAAGTTCTGTCAACTTAGCAATGCTGGTCAATTGTAGCATGATTGGCCTCAGCAGTTCCTATACACCATCGTTCCAGCCCAAAGAGAGTCAATGAGCCATAAAGTATGAGTCTCACTAGTACATAATGTGAGAAAGGAGACCGTGCCCAGTAGCCTCCCTTGTGATCAAGGAGAGCAGTGGGCAACTGATGTTCCTCCAGGTGTTTTGGCCTACAACTCCCACCAGCCCTAGACAGCACAGCCAGTAGGGCAGGGTCAGGAGAACTGTACGCCAAGAGATGGGGTAGAACATAAACTGGATGGAAAGGGGGCATGCTCTTACAAATATGTCAACATGTTTAGGGTCACAGGATTTCTTCTTTATGAGATCAGATTCACAGGCAAGGAAATAAACAGAAATGTCAGAGGGCACAGATGATTTTTATTCAAAATGCTATAAAAAGTTTTCCACATTCTGGTTCAGAATATACTGGTCAGGCAGTAAAGAAAGGGACTCCAGTTCATTAATACAGAAGATTGCCACAGTAGTCTCACTGAGCCTTTGAGGAAGGACATCACAATTTGTCTCGCTGCATTTTAGGAACCTGAATCAGGGCTATGTAATGAGGAAGGCCATTCCCAGATGAAGGAAGCATTGCTCAGCTTCTGCCACTCCCATTCCTGAGCTCATCTGTATTTACTCCAGAAAGTAAACTGCAAGCCTTCCATTTGCTCCATTCATGATACGGTGACTGGATGCTAAGGAGGGTAGAGCTCACTTACTTTTAATGGCTGTGTCTCAAGAGGCAAATAGAGTATTACTCATTACCATAAGCCCTCTGGTGTAAAAGCTGCATGCATCTAGCCGACACTCTTCCATGTTTTAAGAAGTGGAGGAGGGCTGCTTTTCCTTGTATCCGATCAACCACAGGGTTTGTCAAAGATATCGACAAATATAAAAGCAAGGTGCGGTGTAGCGGTTAAGAGTGTGGAAATGGGACTCAAGAGACTTGGGTTCTAGTCCCCACTCAGCCATGGAGATTACTGGGTGACTGACAGACCCTCAGCCCAACCTACCTCACAAGGTTGTTGTTGTGAGGATAAGACTGAGAGGAGGAAGAGGAGAATTGTGTAAGCTACTTTGAGTTCCTTGAAAGGAAAAGAGGCAGGATATAAATATAATCAATACAGAAATACTAATGGGCAGGGGGGTGGGGAATATGTCTAAATAATGGATAGATTTGAAAAGTTCCCTTCTGTCTTTGTTAACCCCGGAACAGCAAATTCTTATTAGTGGCCTCTATTACCAAACACAAAACTTACAGTGCAATCCTATACAAGTCTACACAAAAGTACACCTCAGTGACTTCCGTGGGACTGACTCTCATGTAGGTATGCCCAGGACTGTCGCCTTAAGACATCTTTTTTAATGGAAAACATTAGCTGGCTAAGCCTCAGACTCAAAGTATTACATTACACTGTTTTGTAGCAACTAAATTATTTGTATTTAGTTGCTACAAAATAATTTTTCAGAGTGAATATAACAAGGCAGACATTGTTATATTCACTGGGGTGCAAATCTTAAGACATTATTCACTAAGGTTTGCACCCCATCCCTCAAGCGGAGTATCTGGGCTGGTTTCAATACAATAAGTTTAAAATATCATAAAAGGAAGAACAAAAATAAGTTAAGAAACAGCAAATGCAGCATTAAAATCAAAATAAAACAGGCCAGTTTTTAAAAAAGCCTTTTGCTGCAGCCAGGCAAGCCTCTCAGGGGGGAGTGTTCCAAAGCCAGGGTACCACCAGTGAAAAGACTCTCTTCTGAACGGCCATACAATGAACATCCGTTGGTGAGAAACCCAGTTAACAGCCTTGAGGAACAACCTCACATGCCAAGATCAGAAAAACTCCAAGCGTTTGCTCCTTGAACAGCAGTTCTCCACTCCCCCCCCCTGCACAACAATGCTGTGCAACAAATAGCTCAACTGTAATTAAAATAAGCAATTCATCATTAAGAACCAGTTCAACATTAATTAAAGTGGCATTAATTCAGATCACAACTGCATTGTTTGCAGTGAATTAAGTAGCTCTTACCACAAAATTACCATACTGCTTACCTCACTAATTTCAATTCAGCTAACCAATGTTAAATGTAGAATATTATAGCTTCCCCACAAAAATTATCTCTACATGTTCCTATTCAGGCCTGAAGACTGTGTTCTGTGGCTCCTCTCAGTATGTTCCCACCTGGTAAAGTGTAGTGAGCTGTTCACTGATGAAACAGCCTTCTCAGTGGTGGCACCTCAACTGGTGAATCCTCTTCTCAGAAGCTCAACTGGTGCCTCCTATGAGAAGGTCTCAGCATTGAGCAAGGTTATTTTCCCAGGCTGTTTAACGTGCTTTGGTTTTGTATTTTGGCATTCTTATTTGCTAAGCTACTCTGAGAACTATGTTAAAAAGCAGGATATAAATATTGGAAACTGAATACATGAATAAGGCCATTCAGGAGGCCATGGCTGCGGGGAGTGTATGACATTGAACCATGCAGAAAGGTACCATCAATTCCTTTGGCTGCTGAAGTTCAAGTATTGCCCACTGGCAGAGTTTGCTAAAAACAACTGATTAAAAAGGTGAATGGCTTTAGGAGTCAAACCCCTAGGACTCCAAAAGCAGGAAAACATCCTCTACAGAGCTGGTGCTCAAAGAACAAAACAGTAATTGTGATGCTACAATGGAGGAAATGAATAGACTTATTCCTCAGAATAAGTCTATTCAATTGTCGCAAAGCACAAGACTCTCTGAACAATCTACTTGCAATCTAATACAGAGTTAAACCAGTATGAACAACCCATATAAATGAAAAAGACACTCCAGAGCTCACCCAGGAAAAGCTGTGGCCAGTATGTTATTCTCTTCATAAGTGGATAAGTCACTACGAGCAATAAAGAGGAGGCTCCTAAAATGATACTGTGAGAGAAGGAAAAATAAGTTTGTTTGTTTGTTTGAAGTATTTGTATGCCGTCCTTTCGCATAGCCTCAGGATGGCTTACATAAATAAGAGGAATAAAATAAAACATAATGCAAATAAAATCCAGATCCACCCTGGCTGCAGATTAAAACCTATATAGCTAATGTTGAAAGTTATTAAAATATTGTTGGAATAAAAAGGTCTTAGCCTTACAGTTTTAAGTAAAAATGTAAAAATTGGAGTGCAAGCATGTTGCTTCAACATAATTATTTTGTACTGCTCTAGTCTGCCCAGAAAACTTGGGCAGATGATAGTTGTGTTTGTGCTTCATGCTAAGTTACCCTGCCAGTAAGCCATGATCAGTTGGCTGTTCCTAGAAAAACCCATAGTGTACCCAACAGAAAATCGAGGAGTAGTTTTCCCCATTAGTCCTACACTTGATAACCAAGGTTGCTTCACAGCAGAATATATCTTTCCTCCCTCCCTCCACTCTAATTGCCATCTCATTTTCATTCACCACTTGTTTTCCTCTAGAGCCTCAAAACTTGCAATTGGGGTCATTTTTAATTTCTGCTTAGAAATTAGAAAACTGCTTAGTTGTGCACCACTGAAAGACCAACAGCATTAGAAACACAAGTACATACTTATGGCTCTACTAACTATGCAGTCTTGCCTGGTTGATGGCCTTGTAAGTTTCAGCTATCAAAGTATAATTAGTATCACAGATGGGAATTCAGAAAGTGAGATTGCACACAGGCTAATTTGGGCAGTTCCCTAGTCATCAGCTGAAAATAATCAGTAAAGGCAATAAAAGCAGAAGGTGTCCCAGGAAGGAGGTAGCAACAACCTCTTCCCCTTAAGCAATGCAATTCTCAATTTCAAGTGCTGAACAGACAGTTCTTCACATCCTCCACATTTCTGACACTTTCCCAGCCAGGGCAGGGAAGTATTAACTTCCCCACTTTTCTTGGCTCCCCACCTTGGCTCCTCTTACAACTGTAGGTACTGCAGTTCCCCGACAGTCCCAAAGCCAACAAATAACCCTAAGAAGGTGGCTGAATGGGGCAAATGAATGGGGCCACTTGGAACTGCAGGGATGTAAGACACACTGGCACTGGCACCCCATTTGATCTCTCATGCTCTGCTGTCTAAGAGTCTTTTTTATGGGGTTGCCTTGCAACAATCACTCATTTGCAGCTGAGCGTACACTACGGAGTTATTATAAGGGCAGAATGAAAGAACCCCTGCCCCCGCCACCCACCCACACACACACACACACACACACACACACACACAGAGGACAGGTTTACTACAAATGTGCTAACATGCTGTTTAATACAATTTAAGCGTAATGCAAGTGACCCCTGCAACATGATGCTGCAATGTGGGATGCTTTTGCTCAGGATTTCAGCCAGGCAGCTAAGTCCATTTTACAGGATACGTTATTACACGATACTCCCCTCCTTACATTTCGCCCCTCCAAGACACAGTATTCTGAGGCCACTGAGCACACTCATTAATCACTTTTTAGATTTCTACCCTTTCCCCCAGAGGGCTTTCATTCTGAAGATTGTTGTTGTATTTTTGACAATCTTGGGGTTTTCCCAAATCTGTCAACACCCTTTTTGTTTGATGGATACTGGTGTGACTACACAATGAATGACCTCTTCATTGGTATATGAAATATTGATACATTTAAAAATAATTTAAAAAAGCCAGTGTGTTGCATTTACGATGCTAGGGAAAGTCAAAAGCTATGAGATGAATCAATTCCATAAAGGAAACCACAGCTCTGAGTTTACAAGAGCTAAATACGGCTGCCAAGGTGAGGGTATTCATCAATAGGGTTGCCATTCATCAAAGACAACATGACAAGCACATAGCAACAACAACAACAACTGTATTTGTGTTACCCCTAACCTATTATCACTACAATTGTTCCTATCTAAAAGATGGTGAACTGATGAAGGTAACAACCATTTTCCTCTTCAGTGACATGGTTCAGTAGACAATGTTCTTTCCCCTTAATTCTAGCCTGATTTTAAAATCTTGCTTTCCCTAGTATAAATCTACACAGGGCCCAAGGAAAACATTTTCTTTAGAAATCTAGTTTTATTTAAATGTTTAATATTTATCCCTCCACAAGAATAACTCCTGTAAGCAAATGACTCCAAGTAAGCATCAAAACCGAAAAACTGCCTAAGCAATCAAAAGTTCATGTTTAACTTACCTGTAATTATTTAAACATAATAAGACACATAAAGCCAAGCTAAGCTGTCCTCCAAGAAAAACCAAGGATTGAAATCTTGAAATCTCTCCAGCTGCTAGAGGACGGCTTGCTGTTCTTGTAACCTAAGGACAGAGAATTATTTTAGTCGCTATATTGTATTGTTAACATTGAGCATTCACAAGCCAGAGATTTCGGACTTTATAAACCAGAATTTTTTCCCCCTTTCTGCAGTCTATGCACATCATTTCATCATTTTGGCTTTCTGCTGCATGGCGACCTCTTGTTCCACATGGTGAATACATACACAAGCTCAGTGGGATCCAAGACTGGTGGACACAACAACTGTGCTTGTACATAAACTACATATTAGGCATCACGAGGATAAGCTCCTGCAAGCCCCAGCTGTGAGGAGTTCTGAATCTTTTGTTTCTGTTGCAGTCTGACGGCAGCGTGCTGTGATATCCAAAGCTGGACAAACCAACTAGTCTTAACTAAGGGTTAGGAGAAACAAGCCAACTTTAAACTATTGTTTATGAAGTTTTCACAGTTAAGAATAACAGTTGATGGCTTCAATGCAATATGAGCCCTGTAAAATGGCAGTAGGTATGCTGAGAGTTATCCCAGAAGACAGGAAGACAATTGCCTTTGTTAGTTTATCATTACCTGCCCAAAATCATCAAGGAACAAGAGCCTTTTCCAAGGAGACCTGTCACCCATCAAATTGATAAGCACAGCTGCTAGTGTATCTCAGAACATGCAACATTAAGAGAAGTTCAGGGAGCGATCCTGTGCAAGTTTAGATGGGAAAAAGCCTTACAGCTCTCAGCAAGCTCCAGCCAGATACTTAAAGCATGGAAAAAAAAAGAATTTTGACTTTTGCTAAATTCAGAATTCAAAACATAACCACTGAACTCTGATTCCCATAATCTGGTTTAAAACCTCTGGTGAACCTGAGAACTGAGAAAGAAATAACTCTTGACTTTCAGCATCACAGACGTTTTCTGTTCCTTTATTCCCATCATAGACATTTTCTGTTCCTTTAAGGTTATTAAACCACAGTATATGGGGGTCTTAAAAGAGGCTCGGCCATTTTGTATTGGCGCCATTATAACAGAGCTGTAAAAAGCCCCACTGTAGACAATGGCAGTGCTATCCCCCTCACATAGCATTTGAGGGGGTGGAGGTGAGGAAGGGACTTGCTTTACAAAGAGGTCATTTACTTACTGAGGGAATATTATGAGCCCGCCTGTTGTTTTCAAGTTTTCTCTACCTTTTTGTCATAGTCCTGATCCCACATGTCATTAATTGTACAGCCTGCTCCACGCATCAGGATCGCGCCAGTGCCGAAGAGTAACAGCATGTCCCAGGCTGGCAAACAGCCTGGTTCCGCTGCCAGGGCGATGCTCCAAGTGCAGGGCAAATACAGCAGCCACGTCCCTAAAAAATATACATTTTTAAAAGGAATTAGGGAAGGAGAAGAACAGAGGTAATCCGTATTCATGCACAATGTGACCTCCTTATTTTTGTTTATTTATTTATTAAAACATTTTTATGCCGCCCCATTCGCCGAAGCCTCGGGGCGGCTTACAACACTAGATAAAACAATAAGTTAAAATATCCATATAAAATAATTATAATTTAAAACACACATTATAAAATAAGCCGCCCTGGCCAGATAAAATTCAATTGTGTTAGCATTTAAAATGTTGCTTAAATAAAAAGGTCTTTGCCTGGCGCCGAAAAACATATAACGACGGCGCCAGGCAGACCTCTCTGGGGAGCGCATTCCATAACTTAGGCGCCACCGCTGAGAAAGCCCTTCTCCGAGTAGCCACCCTCCTAATTTCTCTCACGGAGGGCTCCCGGAGAAGGGCCTCTCCCGCCGATCTCAGGGGGCGACTGGGCAAATATGGATGTAAGCGCTCCTTCAGGTAACCAGGACCCAAGCCGTTTAGGGCTTTATAGGTCATTACCAACACCTTGAATTGGGCCCGGACTTCAATGGGGAGCCAGTGAAGCTGACGGAGAACTGGAGTCATGTGAACATAACGTCCAGTCCCTGTCAGCAGCCTGGCAGCTCTATTCTGAACCAATTGAAGTATCCGGACCGTCTTCAAGGGTAGCCCCACGTAGAGCGCGTTACAGAAGTCAAGACGGGAAGTCACCAGCGCATGAGTCACTGTTGCAAGGCAGTCGTACTCCAGGTAGGGACGCAGCTGATGAATTAGCCGAAGCTGGTTGTTTGGTTCTTTTTACTCAATGTTGCCTTTCTCTTTGACTAGCGTGTCAAATACCTGGGAAAATATGTTTCATCTCACATGAGCAGAAAGGGGAAGGAAGGTGGATGTATGACATTAGGACAGTGGTGGTGAACCCATGGCAGTCATGCCACAGTGGGCACGCGAGTCAAGTCTCCCCAGCATCGCCCCAGCAGCCAAACGTTGGAAAACAGGGCATGGAGGGGCCATGCGCATGCTTGGAAAGGCGTAGTGGCGTCAGGCAATGATGTCACAAGCTGCGACTCGTCCAAGCTTTTGCATGGCCCATCAGTGCGCTTCCAAGGATATATATATATTTGCTTGGACTGGCTGTGAGGTGTTATTTCTAAACTAAAACCTCAGTTTTCAGGTTTTATTGCAGTGTTGGCACTTTGTGATAAATAAGTGGCTTTTGGGTTCCAGTTTGGGCACTGGGTCTCTAAAAGGTTCGCCATCATTGCCTTAGGACGACACTGCTCTGACTTTGCCCATGACAGCAAAACACTCCCCCTGGAGGCCAAAGAAAGAATTAAACAGTGCAGACCCCTGTGGCACACCAGGAAATGAGACAGCAATACAAACAGAAAAATTACACAGAAAGCTGAACATTTTATCTTAATAACATATCCTTGAAATAAGTGCTTTGTTTGCAAAAGTTACGTCAGTTACTGACCCACACATATACACACTCATTTAATGTCTTAAACACTTTCAGAAATAATTGCATACTGATGAACAGAAGGAATAATTTTATGAATAAAATAACATAACCCACCTAAATGAATAGGTTTAATCAGTGCTTTTTTTGTAAAAAAAAAAAAAAAAAAAGGTGCCGGAACTCACGTCTTGGGGTCACACTTCTACTCTAAAAAAGATTTTCAATTCACCAACTTTTTTTGAAATAAAGAACTTATTTACCTTTTGCATGTAGCCAGTCACTCTACATACACATAAACATAATGGTCGCCACTGGCAGTAAGCACTCAGCGCGCGACCACACGACCAATCCCAAGCCGAGCAGCATCCCAAGCCGAGCAGCGCCCTCACAAGCAGTGCCGACAATTAGCGCTGACACACAAGCAGCCCACAGGCACTATGTTAATGATTTTTGCCGCAACCTGCTATGCCCAACAGGGCAATTCACAATCACTTGGAAAAATCCGTCAAAAAAAGGTGTCGAAACGTCATTCCGGTGCATTCTATGACAAAAAAAGCCCTGGGTTTAATCAAGGCCCATTGACACTGGAAGTGACAGCAGGTTGCATAATCTCTTGAGCTCTGACCATTTCAATGAAATACCTGCTAAAATGCTGTGACCACAGTTGGCACCTCTTCCTTGGATCTATCTATGTTCCTAGGAAGCAAGTTCCATAACACTCAAACCATCATGGGCAGAAGCATCAGGAGGGGAACCTAGGAAACTGCCCTGTGTTGACTCAGCCCTTTGGTCCATTTATCCCACTACTGTTGACACTGGCTGCATACACACAACACAAAAAGCAACCCTTGGTTACCTGACAGACAATCAAATGGTTTCTACCTTATCATGGTTTCTACCCGCCCCACTCAGTCCTTCCAGTGTTGGCTGTCCCAGCTGACCTGCAAAAACAGTCCGGTCTTGCTTTGTGCTTTAACAGCCTCTCTTAAAGGCACAGTGACAAACTGAAAAAAACCTTGGCAATCCCAGTTATCTTTCAAAGTCAAGTTCTCTTCTTTGGAGTCAAAAGCATGCAACATACACGTCACCCCAGAGAGTCACAGGTATAAACATCATTTACGTGGGTGGGTATGTTCAGAATGTAGCTAGCAGAAATTAGATTTACCAGAAAAGTCATACGCATTCTTTAATCCCTGTTCGACAGCAGTAAGTAAAACAATGGGGTAGGAACCTTAAATCTCTGTCTAAAGACTGTTACAGCATTCAGCATTCACATATTCTTCCGAACATAGTGAGAAATGGGATTATATTGCACCCCATTTCTTTGCATTCAGTGAATGTGTATGCAATCTGTATCCTCTTTCCTATCCTAGCACATTTATGGGCCAGGCACAATTCTATACATCCTGGTACACACATCTAGCTGCATGTTAAGCTAGTACTAACACCACCATTCAGGCGTCAATTCCAGTCACAGAGAAGCCAGCTATCAAGAGTCAGGCACAACTTCCAGTGTTTTCTTTAAATTAAAAAGAAGTACAGATAGCTTTGTTAAGTGCCCAGGGTGTTTCAGCTATTATCTGGTATATCAACACTAAATTAATAAATGAATTGTCCACAAGAAGCCCAGCTGTGCTATTTTCCCCAAAGATGATTACTCAGACAGAGAGGACAGCAAAGGAGGGAGTCAGAAACCCGACTAAAATCAACAGTATAATTTGAAAAGTGGCAGGATCTTTCAGCCAACCAACTAACCATATGTCTGTCAAGGATTGGCAGAATGAAATAGCTAGATGAGCCCTGAATTTTATACTGATTTACAGACCTATTCCATTTATGTTTCCTGGGGAATGTGAACCTACCCATATGCTAAGATCTTCACTTGAAGCCCTCCTTCCAATGCCCCTTCCAAGGGAGGTTTGGAGTATGGCAACAAGTGGGCCAACCTTCTCACTGGTGGCCCCCAATAATGGAATGCTCTTCCCAATGACGGAGGGCTAGTTACCCTTCTGGCACCAGGTTAAGCTTTCCTTTGTTGTTGTTGTTCAGTTGCAAAGTCACGCCTGACCCACCATGACCCCATGGACAACATTCCTCCAGGCTCTGCTGTCCTCCACCATCCCCCGGAGTCCACCCAAAACCTCACCTACTGCCCCAGTGACCCCATCTAGCCACCTCAACCTCTGCTGTCCCCTTCTCCTTTTGCCGTCAATCATTCCCAGAATCAGGGTCTTCTCCAGTGAGTCCTTCCTTCTCAACCTTTTGTTTACTATCAGGCATTTGACACCATATGGTAAGATTTTTAAGAGGTCCTAGAATTTTTACTCTTGATCGTGCAAAGCTGTTTGTATGTAAATGATTCTGTATTACCATCCTATTGCATTTCTAGGCTCTTAACCATTTAAAAATTGCCCAGTGATCTTTGACTATTGGATAGTAAATAAGTGTTATTTAAAAAGGAATAAATTAACTCAGGGTATACTTAAATATACTCCAATGTAAACATGCAGGTTCAGCAACCATAACCTACTGTAATTTATCTATTGATAAAGTATTCATATTATCCATTCCCTAATGCAATATGTAGTTATACTGGAGATTGCCTGTAGCCATCAGGACGAGTACCCACTGAACAGCCTACTAGGACCCACTGGTAGCTATAGATTACCTCCTGTTTCAGAGGTGGAACACCCATGTTCACCACTTGCGGGTTCATGAGGACCAAGCAGTTCTGCCTGCTAAGAACACTCACTCACTCACTCTCTCAATTCCCCCCGCCCACGAGAAAAAGCAAAGGGACGGGGACGAAGCTCCATGCTTCTGCCCGCCCCATGACCGTTGACAGACAAGCAGGCTCACCAATGGGCTTGTCCAGTCTCATGAGGCGCAGGTAAGGCTGGAGAGGGCCGGGAGCAGCTCGAACCAAGGCCGCCGCGGAGAGCGTCCCCACGGGCCGCGTGCTTTGGCGCGACGGACGAGGCGGGTCATGGTTCCAGGTGCGGGTAGGCAAGGCGCAGAGCGGGCCCGCAAGGAATCGAACCGACCCTCCTCCGGCGGAAAGAGAGCGTCTGAAGTACACCGGCCTAGCTAGGCGGCAGAGAAACCGCACAGCAGCCATGGAGAAGCTGGTGCGCGTGCGCCAATTGTGGCTACGTCACCGTGACGCTACGTCCTATAGAAAATTTTAGATATAGAAAATTGAAGCAGAGTCTCTCACACCTTTCTACACTTCCAGCAGTTAGGAGGCTGTCTTCCACGCGGGCATACCATCGAAAGCCCATTAAGGTTTCTGACATAGAGATACGAAAGTAGGGAGCGACACCATCATAGCCTAAAGCTGCATTCAGTTTGTAGCGGGAGCTTAAATGTAAGTCCGCTGTTGTGAATCTCTTAGTTCGGGCCACCATATAGGACTTCTTTCCGTCTGAAAATGCACAGGATTGTGCCACAAATTGATGTCCCTCAGATGTATTGAACTGCAGTCCCCATAATCCCCAGTAAGCTCGGCATACTCGTTGGGGACAGTGGGCATTGTCCGATAAAACTGGAAGTCGCGAAGTTAGGGAAGGCTAGATTAAAGATTTTCCTGGTCGCTTAAAGGCAGAACAACAAGGATCTTTGTCTTACTTCTAGGTTATTCAATTAACCGTAAGGGTGGGGAACATGTGGCCCTCCAGATGTTGGACTGCAAGCCCTGTCATTCTTAACAATTGGCCATGCAGGGTGGGGATGAGGGAGTTGGGTCCAATAACATATTGATGGCCACTGTCTTGGTGTATAAAGATATTCAGGCCATGAGAGCCAGTGCAATGTTGTGGTTAAGGATGCAGGACATGGACTCATGATTTGGGTTCTAGTTCCTGCTCAGCCATGGAGCTAACTGGATGACTTTGGGCCACTCACAGACTCTCCGCTCAGCCTACCTCACAAGGTTGTTGTGAGGATAAGATTAAGAGGAGGAGGAGGAGACTCATGTAAGCTGTTTTGAGTTCCTTGAGAAAAAAAGGTGGGATATAAATATGATAGATAGATAAATAAATAAATGCTGACATCAGCTTTGTTAAAATACTGGCACAATAAAAAGAAAATTAATATTTGATGTCTGTGAAAAGAAACAGGTTATCAGAGGCTTGAAGATGGTATGCTACAGCCATCGTTGCTCATAGTGTACACACATGCATTTTTTGGCATCATAGCTCACATTTTCCAGTCAAGGTGTTACTCTTTCTAAAGAGGAAGAATGTGCACAAGAACTGCAATGCATCCTCACTCCTTAACAGTCCATCCTGATGCCAAAAGGCAAGGGGCATATGTACCAAGCTCCTTCTAGAAGGTTTAGAAAATAATCCAGATAGTGCTCCATGTGTGGTCACAAAATCTATGAGCTCAATTTAATTCAGTTTAACTCATAGACCCATTTCTGTTAATGGCTGTACCAACCAATAAACTATTATATTACCTCAGCAAAGGTACTAGTTTTGGCAAGAAATAATAACTGTGCATTTCCTGGTTATTTTCCATGTGAAACAATAGTTGTCAAACAATGAATGCCAAGGCAGGTGTGGTGGTGAGAGAAACAGGGTGTTTTTTCCTAGCTCTTGACTGCCCTCTGCTGAAAAAAATAACCCTTCTTTTCCATAGCCTAGAAGTAAATTAATTTCCTTGTTTTAAGTTGTGAAGTTTCCAAACTGATCTTTCACTCAGGGCTCAGTCCTATTGATTGCACCTTTGTCACTCAGAAGCCCTCCAACTTGGAGGCTTCCACATTTCCTGTGCCCTGCCCAGCTGAAGCTGGCTGGCAGCAGAAGCTGCTGCATCAAACTTCACCTCCCTGACCTCTGGCTCAGGTGATTCTTGCTAAGCAGCCACTTGGGTCCAGCTAGCTCTTGACCCAACTAGCAAGGGTGCCTTGGAGGCATCTTCTTAGGCCTAGTTTCCTCAGGGGAGAGTGGCGAGGGGCTGGATACAGCTGAGCAAAAGCTAAAAGTACACCTGTACCCACACACTCCTCATGTACAGATTTTGCACAGGCTCTGAGTTGCAGTGAATATTGATGCTGTGGAGCAGGACCATAGTGTGTGGTGGATAATGTATGTTTTACATTTTCATTACAAGCTTGGCTGTAAGACAGGTTTTATGCAGACCCAGTCCTCTGCATGTCCTTCTCTTAGAAACCATAGCTGAATGGATCCTCCATGTACAGATATAATGTACCGTGCACACTTGATTGTGATGGTAAGAGAGAACAGGGGAAATCTTGTGCGGACGCAGAGGCAACTGGCTGGTCACTGCTGGAGCACACATTTCTCTACTAAATTGATGTTTTCTCTGATCCAACAGGCTAGTTCTTATGTTCTTATTAGCATTCGTTCATTAAATGTGTACCTAGGACTGGATCTGGCCATAAGGTCTTTATATCTGATGTTTACTTCATAGAAAGCTAATTGAATGGTACCCTTAATACCAAGGGCACTGTATGACAATTTAATTTACTTGCTTTTTTCCTTAAATTGCTTAAATTTGGTTCTTAATTTTCTGCAATAAAATGTTAAGATTTTTTAAATTGCATTTGCCTTTTACACTGTACTTTATTGTATTTTATGAATCACTGTAAACCACCCAGAGAATTTCAGTTACGGAATCATATAGTAAATAAATACATAAAATGCTGAACATTTGCAAGAGCAAAAATCATGTGAATTCCTTTATTTCAAAATATGCATATAACAAAACATACAAAACTGCATGAAAGCATAATAAAACGAGGTTTTCAAAGATTGCATTTGGGCAGGTTTTGTACCAAAATATAAGGAACACTAGAAGGTGCCTAGGCAAAGTATTATCCAGACCTAGTCCAGTATTACCCGTACAGCCCATGCTGGGAGGGAATGATGGGATTTGCAGTCCCAACACATCTGGCAAGTACCAGGTTGGGGAAGACTCATCTATATTAACAGGCAGCAACATGCTGTTTCTCAGCCCTCTGCAGAGATACCTGAGACTGAACCTGAGTCCCTTAAAATGCAAGAACACCTGAGACTAGTTGAACTCAGGCCTCCCAACAGGCCTGTGAAACAGGGATGCATTGTGACCCTTTGGATGCTTAGGTTACAACCAGTACAGCCCCTCCGTTGGCCATGCAAACTAGAGCAGCTGGGACTTAGACTGCAGCTCAAAACATTACCGTCCTCCTGTAAAAGGAAGTACAAAGCATCTGCTTCCATCATTAGTTCTTATTTCCTGCTCTGCGGTAGTGTCTGAAATTTGCACGGACATTTGTTGTCCCTTAGATCATTTTGCGCTGATATCTCTAAATATGGACTCAAGTGCCTGCTTATTTTTCCTTAGTATTTTCATAATCAACTAATGCCCCATTTATTGGCTCAGATGCTTCCTAACTTCATCTTCATTGTACCGCTAACCAGAATCCTTCCTGCAGCAGTATTTTTGTTTTTGGGACAGCCACGGGTGAAACACAGTGCTAAAGTAATTCTTTCAGGCTAGAGAGAGTTGGAATAAATTTTCAAAAAACAGAACAAAATATGCTGAGTAAATGAAAGGCCCTTTGCTTCTGACTTGCTTTGTTGCTGGAGCATGTGAAAGACTCAGTGCCTGCTAAGATTCTGACTTTCAGGCCAATAGTGGAGAAGTGCATGGATTTACTACAGGCACGCCCTCGATTTGGCATTTTGTATGACATAAAATCCATATGAGAAAGCTGGGAGCCCAAGCCTGCTTCCTGGACGAAGAGGCCTCCCCTGAAGAGGTGGCAGCGTTTCATCGTCCAGCATCTTGAGAACGTGACCATTCAGCTGAACAGACCTACAGGAGGAAAAGACATTTGAGACACAAAATCTGGCATGAAAAATTGGGAATCGTAGAACCGCACCTTCCACCTGACACCCTCCGGATCTGATGGGCTACTGTCAGGAGGCCCAAAACATTTCCCATCGCTAAACTGGAGAAGAGCGCCATAGAGCAATGCATCATGAGATACGCTTGAACAGGGTTGTATCGCTGTTTTTAAAAACCAGCATTTCTCAAATGCAGACCATAGGCTGGTCATGGGGAACATAAAGCAGCAGACATTAATACTACAGGACAATAAAACAGTGACTGTGAAATGCAGGACATGGAATCGCAGGAGAGCAAACTAAGTAACAGGAATAAATATATGATTGATTACAGAGTGCACCTTTCACCCTTTACCTCCTCACTGGTATGTATTTTCTTTCCTATGGAAGGACACTACAACCGCAATCCTATATACATTTGCCTGGGAGCAGTTCCAGTGATGACCGGTGTTGGGAGAGAGACGGGTGCAGCCCTGTGGAGCCTCCTGGCTTTCTCAGTGGCTTTTGGTTCCATCACCCGTGGGATCCTTCTGGGACAACTGCCTGAGCAGAGTCGTGGAGTGCTGCCTTGCCGTGGCTCTGTTCCTGCTTGGATGGCCAGCCCCAGAGGGGGTGGCTTGAGAAGTATTTCGCAATCCTGTGGATTCTCCAGCATCAGGTTCCTGAGGGGTCTGTCTTATCCTCTGTGATTTTTTGTTTGTTTAAAATGTTTTTATCCCATCCTTTGCGAAAACTGCCTCAGGACAGCTTACAAAGGTTATGTACCTACCCTTCTCAGGGAGCCCCCTCCTGAGGAAGTAAGCGGGGCGATGACCAGGGGAAGGGCCTTTTTGGTTGTGGTGCCCCATCTCTGGAACAAGCTCCCCAAAGAGTTATGCCTGGCACCTACTCTTTCTTTTTGGTGCCTAAGGTAAAGGTAACGGTTTCCCCTTGATGTTAAGTCCAGTCATGCCTGACTCTAGGGGGCGCTGCTCATCTCCGTTTCCTAGCCAAGGGAGTCAGTGTTTGTCTGCAGACAGTTTCCGTGGTCGTGTGGCTGGCATGACTAAACACCAAAATGCACAGAACGCTGTTACGCTGTTACCTTCTCACCGTAGTGGTACCTCTTTATCTACTTGCATTTTCACACTTTCGAACTGCAAGGTTGGCAGGAGCTGGGATGGAGCAACTGGAACTCACCCCGTTGAGCGGATTTGAACCAGCGACCTTTCAATCAACCAGCCCAGCAGCACAGCGGTTTAAACCACTGCGCCACCTGCATCCCATGATTTGGTGCCTAGTGAAACCCTTTTTATTCTCCAGCTATTTTAATAGTTAACCTTTTAGTCTTAAAATTGTTTTAATTAGCTATTGCTGCTGTGCCTGTTGCCAACTTGAGTAGTTGTTTGTTGTTGTTGTAGCTGCTGTAGTGACCTGCTGCTTTGTTTCATTGTGTTTTCTGTTTCTTTGTTTATACATTTTTAACTTTGTAAACCACCCAGAGAGCCATGTGGCTATTGGGTGGTATAAAAATGAGATAGATAGATGGATGGATGGATAGACAGTCTTCTACTGACTTTGACAGGTGGCTCAGCTATGCCCCCATCTGAACAAGGACAGTTGTAATCTGGTACATTAGTCTGCTCTGGTAATCTCTAAATTAGATCCTTAACAAGTTTAGAAAGAGGAAAAGTCTCCTCCGAAAATTTCCTACTTGTAAAGATGCATGCAAGTGCTGTTTAGAATAACAGGGCAAGCGGGACCACTTACCTGGAAAGTATGTTATTTCCATGAGGGAGCAAGAGATACTCATCCACCTGCTTCTTGGATAAAGAAAGGGGCAAGTGCAAATGTTTTGTGCTGTTGCAGAGGTTTAAGGCAAATAAGGTGAGGTCCCCATCTCTGTACTTTGGGCTGGAAGGGAAAACATGCCGCTCATAAAGACAATCATATATAAGAATCAAACGATACTGCAGGTATTTTATATTGAAACTTGGGGAAATTTATCCTGTATAATGGAAGCCAGGGCTGGCGTACGTAGCCAAGAACTGGATCAGTTTTCATTGAGCTTGATGGAGCTGCAGTCCAGGCCAAACTTGAGAGAAGGTCAAACTTGACTCTAAATTCACTAGAGTTTTCTGGATAACTTCTGTCATCTCAGCCAGCCTTCTCCAACCTGCTAGCCTCCAGATTACAACGCCCACCATCCCTATCCAGCATAGGCAATGGTCAGGGATGAATGGAGTTGTAGTCCAATGCATACAGTAGGCACCAGATCAAGCATCCCTATGATAGAATAGCCAATGTAGTACAGCAGTTAAGAGGGCAGGACTGGGACTCAGGAGTTCTGGATTTGAGTCCCCACTTGGGCATGGAGCCCAATGGGCCAGTCACTGGCTCTCAGCCTAAACTCCCCCACAGGTTTGTTATGAGGACAAAACGGAGAGGAGGAGAACCTTGCCAGCCACCTCAAATTCCTTGCTAGTGAGAGAGAGACAGGTTCTTAGATACAGTGTCATAACAGCATCGATAAATGTGAGCAGAAGCAAAAGCAGAAGCAGAAGGCAGGGTTGTGGCTGTGTTCCTCCTGTGTCTTCTTGCCATCTTTTCTCCACCTCTGATGTGTGTAAGGCTTGAGACGAGCCAATGCTCCTCAGGTGCTACTCCAGGAGAAGTGTTCTACCAAGCAAAGGACATTGCGCAACTCTTCCATCTTTCCCTCCTTAACAGTTTTTTGGGGATAAGAAAATAGAAGGTACAGAGGGAAGACAAGGAAGCTTCTACATTCAACATCTGGACCTCCTGTACAGTTTTGGGAATGGGGTGGTGTGATTACAGGATAAAGCCTCAGCTAGCTGGAAGAATCCTAGCAGCGTTTGGCATGGGTAAAATTTCCAGACTGGACCACCTGAGTTTCCTGATGTCTTCAGAGCCTATTAGACTTTGCACTTACTGGTGCTCATTTGTACAATGCAGATACACTCGCAACTTCCTTGGGTCTTCACCTGTAATGTTAACTTGTAGGACTTTGGTGCCCACCAGTTTCTTGTACACCAGAGAGAGCCAATAATCCTGCATTGCATTAAAAAAAAGCCCCAGTTTTAATGCATGGTGAAACAAACAAAAAAACCAGCACCCCCATCTTAAGAAAGGATGCGACATACTTGATAAACGATTGGCCCAGTGTTGACGTCACAGCTATCCAGAGTTTGTTCAGGGTGTAGCCTACATTTGCGGATCTAAGCAACCTAAGAACACTCTGTCCCTGGGTTCCTTGTTGTGACATCCAGTGCTTTTTTTGTAAGAAAAAAGGTGCTGGAACTCATGACATTATTTACCTTTCACACTTAGTCAATCACTGTACACACACCCACACACGTCAGTTGTGGAACGAAACATAACGGTTGCTGCCCGCAGTAAGCACTCAGCGCGCGACCACACGACCAGTCACAAACTGAGCAGCGCCACCACACCCAGCGCGGATGAAGTACGCATGCCTCAGATTCAACACACAAGCAGCCCGCATGCACCGTCTTAATGATTTTGCCGCCAACCTGCTACGCTCAACAGGGCGATTCGAATCCATGTGGACCAACATCAAATTTTCAAAAGTTTAAAACTTGGAAAATCTGTCGAAAAAAGGTGCTGGAACTCTGTTCCGGTGCATTCTATGACAAAAAGAGCACTGGTGACATCCAAACGCAGGATTGTGGGTTGTTCAGGGAGGGAGGATGCAGCCCAGTAATTTGCTCTTGAGATACAAGTCTGACTTGTTGCTCTTCCTGTCAGCGGCAGGAGCAAAACAGAGAGTGAGAACCAACACCGTCAGTGTAACAAACCACAGTTTTAGTGACTTGTGAACTGGATGACAGTCCTTAAATAATAGCTTGATATATAACCCACAGAAAGAGTTATTCTGTGGACAGATGCTCAGGAAAAGCACAAAAGCCAGCTTCCTTCTGTTCTCGTTAAACAGAGGACAGACCTCGGGCTTACAGGATGTAGTTTGTGGTTGTTTTTAGAAGAACCTTGAGATTAATATCTTGTTGCCAAGGGCATACATTACAATTAAAGAATGTGGAGAACTGCCATTTGTTTTAGAGAATCAGAAATGAGCGTTTCTGCATGCACCCTTCCTCACCTTTATTTGTTTCTTTGTTTGTTTATAAAGTTTTTCTATGCCATCTTTAGTTAAAAACTTCATGACCATTTATAAATTTTTTGAAAAACAATCAATTCAAGCAATAAAACAACTAAAGACTCCTTAGAGCCATTACTTGATGCTAAAATAATTAAAATACCATTTAACAGTATGAAAACTATTTCTCCTCCTGCTCCTCCTCGGGGCAAGAGCTAAAAGGCAGCTGGACAAGCAGCTTGCTATGACTGAAGGGAAGTGCCAAGCTGCTTTGCCACTGGGTTCCTGCTGAAGTGTGGGAAGCCCCGCTCACTAATTCACCCCCCCCCCCCCCCCCCGCAGCAAAGCTTTCTAACTTCTTCCATTCCAGTTCTTTCTTTGCTTGCTTTCCCTATAAGGCTTAGCAGTTATGACTTTGCAAGCATCAAGTAATCGATAAGTTCTGCACTGAAGTCATTCTTTTGACTCATAACCACAGTTTTATGGATTTTGACAAGGATGAACGATATCATCTAGCTAATGCAAGGCACATGGTGCAGCTTTTGTGGTGCAACTGAGTAAAGAATGGATGGGCTTTGTTTTTCAGTTTCTTTTCAAAGAAGGGCAGGTGAAGGGTGGAAGGCACAGTTCAGAGCTGGACACAAACTGTGCATGCAGAGAGCCTGGTTTAACCGCTGGCTTCCCCAGTGAAGGCAACATGTAATGCAAAAGACCTGCCAGGGAGCCTGAAGAAGCCTTTCCAGGCAGAGTAGTGCAGGGAGCTCCAATCGCTTTTGGCCATTGAGCACATTTGGACTGTTGAAAGAATGTCATGGGCCCTCTCACAAAATGGCTGCTACAGGGCAGTGGGATGGCTGGTCGGGCTGTCCTTTCACAAAACGGCTGAGGTGGACCCTGAGCTCCAAAAGGTAAAACCACCCTTCTGAACCCACGTTTCGTTGTGCTAACTCACAATTCACAGAAGACACACTTCTGAAACTGAGAGACGTGAGACCGTAGGCAACTTTGGAAATGGTGCTGGAGGCTGCCATTTCACTTTGCAATATGTGAGTCTCCCAGTCAATGAATAAAATAAAATAAAATAAAATAAAATAAAATAAAATAAAATAAAATAAAATAAAATAAAATACGGAGGGGCAGAAAGGTTGTTTTGTCACCTAAAAAAGTATCCCCAGTCACCATGTTGGAGACTCCAAGAACAGAAGACAGGCATCCAGATATCCTCCAGATGCTTTGGACTACAACTTCCCAAATGCCTGCCCCTTAGTCATGTTAGCTGAGGCTGATGGGAACTGTAGTCCAACATATCGGGGCTAAATGGACAAACGGCAGATGGGGAAATGACCTTGCATACATACTGGCAGAGGATCGATGTTGGAATCCACCAGATGGTAGCTTCCTGCTCCCAGTAAAACCTGCCTCATCACCACATCGATGCCCAGCTGGGCTGACAGTCCCAGTTTGTCCAGCCACCTGCCAAATAAAACAGGAGAGAAACACAGCCTGTCTGAGAGAATTATCGTATGGGGGAAAGAAATACCTCTTGGCCAAAGCAATGTGATATTTTCTCCTAGGCATGTGACAGAAATGAGAGCTGTGACAAATACCATGCATTTTACACCTTATGTGCTTTCCATAGAGAAAAGTTAATTCCCGGTTGTTCACTGCCAATGTTGTAACAATGCTCCCCAAGAACTGTAACTGAGAGGAGCAGAGAGCACCTTGAAGAGCAGCCTTCTCATTTCTTGGCAGGATCAAGAAGTCAAAGGTGCAAGCAATCTTTTCTGCAAAGGGGCTGCTTGTGGGGACTTGCACTCCCTTGCCCCCACACCCCCTTTAGCTTCCACATAGCTGCATGTTTTGCACTTTGTTTTGAGGCTCCAGGCCAGGGATCGGCAACCGTAAACACTCAAAGAGCCATTTGGACCCATTTCCCACGCAAAAGAAAACACCGGGAGCCGCAAAACCCTTTTGACATCTAAAATGAAGATAACACTGCATATATCATTTTTTACCTTAATGCTATGTATATCTTCATTATGATTTGTCTTGTTCAGTCACTAAAAACTGTTATTTTTAATATTACATTATAAACCAGTAGGACTCCTTTCATATATTTTGAATAGGAGAACAGCTTCCTGAAGAGTCAAAGTCAGTGCTAAAGGGCTGCATGCATTAAACAGCAAACCCCATAAGTTCGTCAGCAGTAAAAGCAAATGAATCTACCCACATACCATTAAACGTTTGGTTTTCTTCAGAAACTTTTCTTCGATTTATCCATGGTTGGCCTACCGGGGGGGGGGGGGGGAGCTCAGTAAATCAGTGCAGGTCCCTAGCCTGCTGGAGATATAGGAGTGGTTAGTGACTGATTAGCAGATAAACAGTCAAGTGCTGTGAACTGTGACAGGTCCAAGCACAGCTTTTAACATGCAGAGGAAGGAGATTACATTGGGACAAAGAGAATCTTTTCAGCAGGTTTCCTGTAACGTGAAAGCCAGCAGGAAGCTTGTTCCAGTCTTTCCCCGAAATGTCGCAATTTACTTAACCTGCTAGCGCAGCCTTTCTGAGTGGATGCCTCATCATCACCTGTATTTTGTAACTCGGGGCCTCAGTCACAGATCGGAGGCTGTGAGGTGTATTTTGGGCGACGGAGCCGCAGCACAGGGATTCAAGAGCCACGTGCGGCTCCGGAGCCGCGGGCCCCTGCTCTAGGCGCTCATGACTGCACAGAAGTGCACCTCAGCCCTTTTTCCATGAGCAAAGGAATTTTGATTGCTGTGCCAGCTATCCGTCAAAAGTCTGAGTACATTTAAAAAAGGGGAGGGGGGTTGAGTGGAACTAGGGTTCGGGGGACAGTGCCCACTCAAACAGCACTTTTTAAAGGGACCCGCGGCTTCTTGCAGGCTGAAAACGCAGGAAGGGGGATGTATTTGAACCCTCTTCTGGGAAATGTCCATTTCACAGCAGCAGCCTCCACCCCTGCTTGGTAGCCCAGCCATGGCTTCTAATGCCCACAGGTACACTAGTGCAAAAGAGTGCATTTATACACCTGCGTTAAAAAAAATGAATAGAAGTATTCTTGGCACACAGGGAGTCGCTCCAACACGCCACTGGGGCATTTTGTAGGGACTGCTCATAGCAGGGGTTGTGAAAGCTGCTTGACAGCCAGTTTCCACAATCCTCGGGGGAGGGGGGGTGAAAAAGCAACCACAGCGAGCCCAAAATGGCTCCTGGCAATGGTGGCAGGGAGCCAGTACCCTCTGCCCCAAATGCCTCCTGGGCCCTTTGGGGTGGCTGTCATTGGCACTCACCTGGCAGCTCCATAGCTCCATTTAAGCATGCATAAATGCAGAGAAGACTCTTTTTTTCCCATAGAACATTCCCTAGCCTTCAGGACTCACCTCCCCCATTAGACTTAAAACATATATGAGCAATTTGTTTGTTTAGTTGCAAAGTCATGCCTAACACATCGCGACCCCATGGACAACATTCCTCCAGGCCTTCCTGTCCTCCACCATCCCCCGGAGTCCACTCAAGCTCACACCAACTGCCTCAGTGACTCCATCCAGCCACCTCATCCTCTGCCGTCCCCTTCTCCTTTTGCCATCTATTGTTCCCAGCATTAGGCTCTTCTCTGGTGAGTCCTTCCTTCTCATTAGGTGACCAAAGTATTTGAGTTTCATCCTCAGTATCTGGCCTTCTAAACAGTAGTCAGGCGGACTTCCTTTAAGCTTGACTGGTTTGATCTCTTTATGAGTTATACACTGACTTAATTTTGCAATACTTACAGAAAACCAGCAAGATACGAATTGGATACGTGAGGCACGCCACCCGAATAGGCTGAGCTTGTTTCTCCCAGCCACACTTTCTTCCCCGGTACGGTGTCATCCACAATCTAGAGGAAGTTGCAAAATTGAAGCAAAGAGAAGAGAGAAGAGGCGAATCAGTGTGCGGAGTCGGGCCTGGGAGATGAACCCTGGCACCTCGGGAACTTCAGATGGGGTTGGACAGAGAGACTGCGGAGGTGCCAAGGGCCTATGTACACCGCGTTTGCTATGTGGTAGCCGCGCAAGGGGGCTGCTCTGGGGCTCGTGCACCCAGGGCACGCGTGAGAGGCATCTTCTGCAACATCATCACCATCTCCAAGCTAATCATAAGCCAGGGAACATGATACAAGGGTAAAATGGAAAAACCATATGGCCATATGATGTATAATAAAACTTTAAAATGCAAAAATCATCCATATCTTAAGTTATAATGGAGTTAGTATTTTCAAAAGTTCTCACTTCCCTAGCCACACAATAAAACCTCAGTGAAGCAGCAACATGAACGGCCAATAAAGTACATATATTGAAAGCCATTTGCAACTGGGTTTCCAAAGGCTTTTCAAACACTGCAGTTGCAAGGGCCAGCTCCACATATTGTTGGAAAGGGAATTCTGTATGGCAGAGAAGAAGGTTCTGTCTCTGATACTTGCCAGTGGGATTGCTCTTCACGATGGTACAAATGTAGAGTGTCCAGTGTGGAGTAATGTATGACGATTAATAATAATAGTAGCAGTACATTTATACCCTGTGTTCCTTCCTCTTGCAAGGAACCCAGGGGGGCTGGCAAGTGTCTCCTCTCCATTTATCCTCACAGCAATAACCGTGTGACGAAGTTTAGGCTGAGAATCTGTGACTGGCCCAAACTATGAATTTCATAGCTGAGTGGAAATTAGAACCAAGATCTCTGAAGTCCCAGTCCAGCACTCTTAACTACTACATCACACTGGCTTTCAGATGATATATAGACTAGTCTGTATGAATTTCAAGTTCTCCTTGAAATAACCTGACAGAAAACCTTTTAGGATAGCCTTCTCCAACTTCTTGCCCTCCAGATGTTTTGGATTTCAGTTCCCATCAGCTCTAAATTGTATGGCCAGTGGACAGGTACTATAGGAGCTGTAGTCTAAAATATCTGGAGTGAACATTTGGGGAAGATTGTTCTATGCACTGTTCTACACCCTACCCACCCATCCCCCCATTACCTGGAGCTCTTCTTTTGCAAGTGTGATGAAGGTGTCCAGCACATCCGGATTCAGGAAATCTTTCCTGCTAGCATTTCGTCCATCTAAATAGTAACTGCCAAAACAAGTGTAGGTAGAAAGCCTGTAACCTGTAATTTTAATTCATGCCACAACTGTTTTTCTTTTCACCTTTCTTTATATGTTTCTCTGTAGTTCAAGTGGAAGAAAAATTGTGGCTGTCTTTTATTTAATTCATCAGGTGCTTAGAGTGGTGTAGTGGTCAATTTTGGGCTCCTAGACCCCCAGGGAGAGTCCAAAATGCCAGGCACCTGGAAGTCCAGGCAGCAGAAACTTTGATCTATATCAACTCACTAGCTTTAGCAATTTCATTTCTACCAGGAGCAGGTGTAATTGTTTTGTAAAGTCTGAGTTGCCCATTCAAGACTGAACTTCCCCGATATGATTTGCATTTGAACAGAGAACAATATGTTTTGCTGGGAAAATCTAAAGGGAACTGGGAAATTTGAAGGGGTGGCAGATGTCCCTGCTATTGCAAAAGTCCCATTGCCTCATTCCTGTGAGCCCTGGCTCCACTACACCACCAAATGTCTATACTCCACAGCAAATTGC
The DNA here is from genome assembly GCF_004798865.1 of Varanus komodoensis. NCBI lineage: Eukaryota > Metazoa > Chordata > Lepidosauria > Squamata > Varanidae > Varanus > Varanus komodoensis. The sequence continues at coordinate 11,386,974 of NW_025335568.1, forward strand.
AACGTACTGGGTCATTAAGGATGCAGGCCTTTGCATGTTTAGACAGACAAAAGTCCTACAGCTCCCAGCATTCTCCAGGTAGCACAGCTGGGTGGAGAATGCTGGGAGTCCAAATGTTTTTCTCTGTCTAAACATGCATCAGATTATGCCCTAACTTATTATGTGGAACATAGCTGTAAAAAAGTTGAAGAAAATCAAACTGATTTTAAATGTAAGGCCTAATGGTTCAGAATTATAAGAAGCAGAATTATTACATTTAATTCTGAACCTGAAGTTATCCTTGCCTTAACAAACATCACAGAAATTTGCCTTGCAAGGACTTGGTCATGAGAGGTGGGAGGGCAGGCCATGTAGCTGTGTGTGTGTGTGGGGTGGTACCTTGTTTAGAAATTATTATTATTATTATTATTATTATTATTATTATTATTATTATTATTATAACATTTCTATGCCGCCCCTTGCCAAAACCTCGGGGCGGCTTACAACACAATAAACTACATTGAAATACAATAGAACATAATAAATTACCATTAAATACAAAAATACAAAATGACTCATCAACTGACAAGCAACATTCTTCTCACATTTGTTCATTGATCCACTGGGAACAACCCTGTAATTTGCCCTAACTGAACAAGCGCAAGTTTCTAATGGACATACAGAACCACATTCATCGATTGACAAATGGTTTTGGTTTATATATTAGGTAAACAGTAATACTTTGGTACAGCATTTCTTAGACTAGTACAGACCTTTTGGGAAGGACTTAATTCCTGTGCAATTTATGTGTGATGGCAAATTCTGTGAAAATAGCAATGTTTTGTTTAAGTTTAGAAATGTCTGTTGACCTTTCTGGCTTTTGGATTTATGCTTAGGTTTGGTTTGGCTTGGCTCTATTATTTCTTTAAACAAAATAACATAAACCTTACTTTTTTTAAAAGGAGCAGACTATGTTGAGGAGGGGATACCTTGAACAGCTTTGTACAAGGCTTCAGGTAGTTTATATCGGTGTTCTGGGAATGCGTCTTGAACACAAAGGAAAAAAAAATAAGCAATATTCTTTAAAGCTATGAGTAGATCATTGGACAGAGGAGGACCATGAAGTACCAATTTGGGGGAGTTTTGCCAGCACCGCCATACAAATTGCATGCGAGTGCCCATTCTTGCAACGGTGCACTTAATTGCGTGTCGCAGTCCCATTCACTGGAAGAGCCCTGTGAGGCCTCGTTGTTGCAGGCTGCCATTGGATTGTGCAGCACAAGTGCGACTGTACAGCTTCCTGCAGCCCCTAAACCAAACTCTCACCCAAGAACCCAGACCAGGTCCCAGGTTAAAGGGGCCCTTGGCCAACTGCCCTCCCTCCTATGGAGATGGGTTCCAAGATTCCTGGATGGAGCTCTGGACGGAGGTTGGAACTGCTCTTTAATCTTTCCAGCACTCCCAGGATGAGGAATTATTTTGCCAAGGATCCCTTGGCTATGAGCTATTGCTTCGAAGACTCAGTGATGCACTAAGTGAATGACAAGGTGCTCAGATGTCCTTCTTTACAGAGCCATCCTCTCTTTGAATGTGTCTTTTATATGAAGGTCCACTTCAAGTTTGACTATGAATAACCCAAGAGCCGTTGCCCAACCTCAGTGAGCACCTGGGCAGCAGACTGAGCGGGAAGGAGCCCAGCTCACCTGTTCGGGGTCTTCCACACTTTGGTGAGATGTAATAATAATGATAATTGTTGGATAATAGATATTGATAATTTCTGAATGTGCACCTGGGCATAGCAATCAGCACAAGCGAATGTTATGCATGACACTGCCCTCTTTTGTCATCCTTCCTTGCCGTGCATGACTGGCTCCCCATGGCATTATGGGATTTTTTACAATGCGAGGTTATACATCCCAGGCTCCTAGTATGAGGCGTTCGGGATAGGTGTCTGAATCAATGGGTCTTGTATGGTCCTGGTAGTTGTACGAGGGGGCTGGAGGCGGATGCCAGGTCTGGCCACTCCAGAGGGCTCTAAGGAATTGAAATGGCAGGTGGTCTCTGACCAACAGCCTGGTGCAGGGCAGGGGGCACTAGGTTTCTGCGCCTTTGGCAGCTGCCGCCAAATCCCCTATTCTGTCATCAGGCCAGAGGACAGTGGGAATTGAGGGCTGGAGTGCTGGTGCACCATGAACAAGCATACCAACATTTCAAGTTTGGTGCCAAGAAGTCTCGGGCTTTGTGAGAACTAAGAGAAAATGGTTTCTTCAGCCTGCACTTGACCCAGAAGAGAAGATGTTGCGTGTGACCAAAAGGTGCTATGGACTCACCACGAAAATGATGTGTGTTCCAACAGGAGTGATGGCTACTGACTTAGGAGAATGGAGGATGCTTCCAGCACTTTGTAATTCATGGAAGCACCGTGGGCCAGGCAGGGTGTCCTTGAGTCCCAGATGCTGGGAGGAAACCACAGAGGATGGCCAACACCTTTGGACCTTGTTTGGAAGTCTCCATTGGCACCTGGTTGTCTACGGATGCTGCAGTCAGAATGCTAGAGACCCTCAGAGCGACACACGTGATGTTTTTACGTACTACGCATGTTTTCATGCTTAAATAATTAAGTTGCTGGACACGAACTTGATACTTACTGATGCCATGTGACGGAATCAATTGCTTTCCCTCCTGATTTCAGAAAGCTGCAGAACAACAATAGCAAAGGTGGTTCCATGACTTTAATTATTTCAGTAGCCTAAAACAGGGGAAAATGCTTTGCTGTTCCTAAACTGCTGGGAATTAGGAAATTTTGCTGATTTCCTGCAAATTATGCAAATATTTTCTGTGGTAAGAAAAGAGATGGAAGAAGTGAAAGCAGAACATGGCGGGAAAATGGATAATTACAAGTGAAAGATGTCATTGTCCAGATCCCCTGTAAAATTAAGGGAAATGGTACCATGAAACCCTTGCCTGGAAGCACATCCATTTCCTGCTATCTATTTCTGTCAGCCTTTTACAACCAGGTGACTGCCAGATATTTTAGACTACAATCAATATTTCTGACTACTGGCCATGTTGGCTGCAGCTGATGGGAATTGAAGAATGTCTGCAGGGTACCAGGTTGCAGAAGGCTGCCTTATACGGTCTGGCAAACTAAACCAGGATCTTAACCAGGGTTAAAGGAACGAACCATGATTAGAGCTACTCGTAACTATGGTTAAGTGTAAAATCTGCACTGGAACAAAGTCTCTGTTTGTTGGTTTATCAAGCCAACAAAAGCAAACATTTTCCTTTTACCTCCTCAGCATCAGTGGAATGTGCTTCTGTTTCTTCCGAGGCTGGCCTATGTCGGGGCCAACGAGTTTGGAATTCCTGTAGCGAGTGTAATTGTCCAGAAGGCGACGGAGGTGCAAGAAATCCTGGCCTAACTGGGAGCCATTGACAAAGATGCCTGACTTATGCCTGAAGCTGTTGGGTTCTAAAGAAAACAGATTAAGTAAACATACTTAGATGGCTCCCAAGGCATTGTAACTTGTGATTTATTCAAAATTTGCACAGTGGTAATAATTAACTACAAGTACACAATGTTAAATATCAAAATGGCTATTAGATCAAATGAAAAACATGTGGAACTCCATTATCTAGGCCAAGATTTTCATCGAAGCATTGCTCAGAAAAGTACATTGCCTAATTTTTTGTCAGGCTGTCTTATAAAAACGGAAATCAGGGTTTGGTGGCTGGGGAAAGGAAAATCTTGGATTTTATTTTTTAATATTTTGATAAGGGTTTCACATCGTACATTATGAAGCCTGATTGTTGTGGCTTCTGCAGTCCCAAACAGCAGATTGAATCCACCTCTATCTCTGCCTGAAATCCTCTAGAGCGACCGCTGCCAGTCAGTGCCTGCAATATTGGGTTAGATAGACCAAGACTCCAACTCAATATGAGGCAGCAGCTTCTGCTTCTAGTTATGTGTAGAATGACTAGCCATCCCCTGAAACCTTGCCCTTGTGACATCAAATCACAAAGAAGACAGGCTGTACATAAACCCTGGTAGCTTTGGCATGTGACATGAATCTTCAGCATTGACATGCAATTTAAAAAAAGAGGATCAGCTCTCCTCAGTCCTTTCCTACCCCAGCCAAGTATGCATTTGCACACTTCCACATGGGAGCCTTTCTGTAAGCCGTCCCGAGGCTGTGTAGCAAGGGGACAGCATATAAAAACATTAAATAAATAAATGCCCCCATTCAGCACATACCATTTCCAAGTTCCCAGGACATGAAGTAATTCTGGGAGTCAGTATAATTCAAAAGTAACTGAGCATTTGAGCTGTCCCATTGGCCATTTCCTTTTCGCAGCAAGGCGTTGAGTCCAAAGATCAGGTGGAAATTAGCACAGTGGGCAAAGTGGTATAAAATATCCAGTGTGCTTCCTGTGAACAGGGTGGAAATAAGAACAAGATTTTGTATTATGGCAGGACTGACCTGCTAGAAAACTATTCCCCCTATTCCACAATCATGTAAGCTAACTTAACTCATCCAAAATCCACAAGCCAGATAACATGCAGGCTTGTCTTGCACTGATATCATGCAAACAGGCAAAACGGGAAGTACAAGAATCTGGTGAACAGACATTTCTTAATGGTGGCCACTTTTGCATGTAATAAGCCAGGAATCCAGGCTTATTAAACCACAATGCAAATTAGTAGTGCCTTCCTGAATACAACCTATCACTTCTGCTTGCATGAACAGGTAAACAAGCAAAGCAGAACAGCTTAGTGTGATGTCTGAACCAAGAGCGATGGTTTACTGCTCCCAAACATACCAGGATCATAAGCCAGCTTTAAAACTGGGTTTGTTGTTTGCTTATGAATCCTGACTTTTAAAAATCCAATAATCCAGCATCCTGGGTTCAGACATCATGATAAATTGTCTCTGCCTCCCTGGTTTGCAAGTGGGAGAAGCAAGATGGGAGCAAATCGGCTGCCTGCATCAGCATACAAAGCATTTGTGCTGTGATTTAAGAAGCCAGGATTTGTTTGTTACTGCTTTGTGAAAACTCAGACAATATCTCAAAAAGGCCAAGAGGTTTAAGTGCTCATTGTTACTGTGCTACAGAACCAGAGCTGCTTCACAAATGTGTTAATCTGCAAATTTCTAGCCCCGGCACCTATCATTTTGAATTAGTTCAAGTGTTCTAGTTAGGGATCCCTCTAGCTAGAAAACCTATATGCCATTTTTACACAAAAAAGCAGGCAGGGCAAGAGGAAATGAACCACCCTTCCCCTGCCCCATAAACTGCAGAAATGGCTGCACTCTCCTTCCACAGGTTTCTCAAGTAGGGTCACATCTATGCAGCATGCCCTTTTCATAACAGTTTCCCATAAAGAATGTAGGGAAAGCAGGACAGCCTGTTTTGGAAACCCCAGAACCTATTCCTTTGAAACTTGGCAGGCAAGATCCTTCAGAAGGAGTAAAATCACCTGCAGTTTTCATCCAGTTGTGGTGGGAGGAAGGCAGAAGTCTGGCCTGCTTTGCTGGCCCTTGCAATACCCATGGGAGGGCTGCGGGGAAGGAGGAGGGGAACAACCCATGATGAACCCAGGCATCTTTGGGAGCACCGTGAGTTTTTTGCAGAACAACCCACCCAGCAATGCACTGGACACACAAAGAGCTCTTTCACTTTTTTGTCCCCACGTAAAGGACAGGACAGGCATGGGCGAAAGTACCCTTTGTACATCAAGTGTTCCAAACAGATGAACCATGGGCAGCTCCACATGCCTTGTCCAGCAGCCCCCAAGGCAACACTTTGCTGCCACTGGGAAAACTGGGATCGGTGGCATGGCGGTAGTGGAGGAGAGAAAATGCGTTCCAAGGAACAGGTTCTAAGTTTCCTCTGGAGAAGCCTCGCTCCTAGAGCATCCTAGCAAAACATTGCTTGAAGGTTCCTACCCACATCCTAAGATACTCTGGGATGCTCCAGGAATGGGGTTAATATGGCAGGAACCAGAAGGTCTGAATAGGTTTCTTCTCTTTTCTTGATGCCATGGAATAGTTGCAGTCCAGGCAAACCAAGGCCGGTTGCTACAGCAATGTATGTGCCTAGGAGAGGTGTGTGGGCTCCAACAGGCACTCAGTGCTGCAAAGTCGACAGACTCCATCCTCACCTCTCAGTCCCATCATCCTCTCCTTGTGACTCCAGCACAAGCACTGCCTGTCAAGCAAGTAAGTGGGAGAGTGGCAACCCCTCACGGTATTTCCTGGAAAAGACGGGCAAGCAGCAACTCCCACCATGGTGGGTCATGCCTGGAGGGCCCACTGCAGGTTTGGGAATGACACAGTGGCTGTGCATAATGGCCCCCCCTTTGGACTGGGGTTATACTGCATGATGGGAGGACCACTGGTCACCTATCACCGCTGTTCTGGAACAAGTCGAGTCCAAAGATTCCAGGCAGCAGCCAAAGACAGACCATCTGATTTGAGAATAGCAATAACAAATGTCTTACGTGTAATGGTGTAGTTTTTGTGAATCGGCTTGTTCTCCTCCCAAAGAATGAGCCTCTCCTGGTAGGGCCATAGGAACTGCAAGTGCTGCAGGACATCCAAAGGAGTAAACGCAAATTCACAGATGTTTGCAGAATCTGTAGCGTGAAAGAAGGGGCGGGGGGAGAGTGGGGCCAAAGGGAGGGCAACATTTCAGGGATGCTTTGAAGGCGGCAGGGTTACCGTGACCAATTAAAGGTCTTTGTAGTGAAATGCAGCTGCGTTGCTCAGGACTGTCCTTTGTGCCGTTGGAGGCTCTTTCAAGCTGACATCCTCTGGATGTGCTGGACTACAGCTCCCATGATCACAAGCCAGTCTGTCCGTGGGGGCGATGAGAGGTTGAGGAAGGGCAAGAGTAGAGAACTTCTGTGCAGGCCTCAGCATCACGGTCAGCCCTCCAGGTTTCCCCAAATAGCCACACTCCCTTCTCCTGACTGTGGATCACTCAGTGGTTTCCTGGTGTTTACACTGATTGGTTTGGCTTATTTTATTGTTTGTTTATTTGCTATATTTTTATCCTGCCTTTTTTCCTTTCAAGGAACTCAAGGCCGCTGACATCATTCCCTTCCTCCCCTCAATCTTATCCTCACAACAACCCTGTGAGGTAGGTTGGGCTGAGAGCCTGTGACTGGCCCAAAGTCACCCACTGGGCTCCATGGCCGAGTGGGGACTCGAACCCGGGTCATCCGAGGCCAGGCCAGTCCAGCGCTCTTCGCCACTGCACCACACTGGCTCATCATGTGCAAAGTGCCTACATAAGCCTGCAAATGAATCAACCGAGCAGCCCCAGGTGAGGACTGCAGAGTTGTCAGCAATTCTCGTGCCGGGACAAACAGGACAAAACCGACATTTACAGTTAGTATAATAGGACTGCTGACACTCTCTTTGTGAAGCTTGAGCAGGAGTTCTAGAACAGTCTTCTTTTTTCCCTTAAATGTAGGGGAAATTAATAGTATTCAGTCACACCATTCCACATGGAGAGGGGGGTTTGCTTTTAGGCGATCTGTTGTTCATAGAGCTATGGAACAGAAGAGCTGGAAGGGGCCAGGAAGGCCCTGGGGTCCAACCCCTGCTGTTGCAGGACACCAAGTCACACCATCCCACTCAGAGGGCTGTCCAGTTTCACCTTGAATGTCTCTAGCATGGGAGAGCCCACCACCTCTCCAGGCAGCTGACTCCACTGTTGTATTGCTCTGATGGTGAGGAAGCTTTTCCTGATATCTAGCCTGAATCTGGGTCAACACAGTTTGACTTGATTATTCCGTGTCCTGCACTAGTGTGGGAGAGCCCACCACCTCTCTAGGCAGCTGGTTCCACTGTCCTATTGTTCTGACACTGAGGAAGTTTTTCCTGATGTCCAGCCTGAATCTGGGTTGTTGCAACTTGAATTGATAATTCCGTGTCCTGCACTCTGGCATCAGTGAAAAGAGATCTTGTCCTTCCTCTTTGTGACAGCCTTTCCGGTACTTATAGAGTGCTATCATCTTCTCTTCTCAAGGCTGAATGTACCTAGATTTCTAGTCTCTCTTCATAGGGAAATGTTTCCAAACCTGAGATCCTTTTTGTTGCCCTCCTTTGGATTCTTTCTAATTTTTCTGCATCTTTCTTAACTCTTGGTGCCCAGAACTGGACACAGTATTCCTGATGAGTTCTGGCTACTGAGTATAGAGGAACTATTACTCCTTGAGATATGGAAGTAATATTTCTATCAATGCATCCCAATGCATTCCAAAACAGCATCCCCCGCCCCCCCGCCCGCCAACTCTCTAGAGAGCAGGTCTTCTTGCCACTCACGTTTGCTTGTGAAAAGTCATCTCCACTCCTCTGACCAGAACTTCCTAAAATGCCTCAACAGGAAGATGCCAGGAACCAGGGGGACCGGAAGGTCAGGGCTCGTATCAAGGGAAGGCATGGTGGGGCATTTGCCAAGGCCTGCAGCTTAGCAGGGGGCGATTAATCCCCCTCTGCCACCATCCTTGCTTCTTCTCTTTGCTGGTGCAATCTGCTTGCTCACCTGCCTCTCTCTCTGACCCAGAAGGTGAGCAAGAAGAGGAGCATGTGATGCCCCTGCAACTTGTTCCTGGTTCTTTGCCTGCCAGGCATGGAAAGGACAAGAAAGAGAGCCAGAAGGTGACAATGATGGTCAGAAGGCCGACTCACTGAGGATGCAGGGCAGAGGCTGGTTTTCCTCTACTGGTGCCCGGGAGAGTCTGCAGCAGAACATCAAAGACCGGGAAGCGAAAATTTTAAAAGTGTGTGGATGCAGAAATGGTTTTGTTGTTCCATGAATGTAGGGCATTATAGAATCATAGAACAGCAAAGTTGGAAGGGGCCAGAGGGCCATCAGGTCCAACCCGCTGCTCACTGCAGGACTCCCAGTTCAAGCATCCCTCTCTGATGGCTTTCCAGCTGCATCTTGAATGCCTCCAGTGTGGGAGACCCACAACCTCCCTAGCTGGTGTGTTCCATTGTTATACTGCTGTATCAGTCAGGAAACTTTTCCTGGTATCTAGCTGGAACCTGACTTCCTGTAACTTGAGCCAGTTATTCCATGTCCTGCATTCTGGGACAATCAAGAAGAGATCCTGGCCTTTCTCTTTGAGACAGCCTCTCAAGTACTAACCTTGTCTACCCCTCAGCCTTCTCTTCTTGGCGTTAAACATGCCCAGTTCTTTCAATCTCTCTTCATAAGGTTTTGGTTCAAGTCCTTGGTTCATCCTTGTTGCTCTCATTGATTAGGACATTTTGAAGAGAAGCAAGATTTTAAAGAGGGAATTCAAGCAGGTGTCACAGAGTCTCTGCTTTAGAATATATCCATTTCATCTCTCTTGGAAAAATAAGTGTTCATGATCCACTCAATTCTAGGGAAGTGTTCATGTCTGACACTCAATTCTAGGGAAGTGCACCTAGGCGTATGTGTGTTTTGCAATTTCAGGTTCAACCTACCTTGTTTTGCTAGCAAATCCTGAAAAATCTTTTCCTCCCATGTTGGTTCCTTTTCAGGATCAAAGATGAAGTAGTCTGTTTTGGTGCCACCAAATCTCAGATAACCAGGGGATAAGCCTCTTGCTAACGTGGACAGTTTCTTAGAGCTGGGGGTGTGAATGCCAAAAATGTAAGAAAAGAACTACCTTTCTAGGAAATTGACTTGAATTAATTATAATTCATTCATTTTTATCCTCACTATTCCCAAAATGGCATAATCTATGAGTTCCATTTATTTAATCTGTGAGTTCCATTTATTTATTTATGTACATAAGCATTTTGTATTGCCTTTTTCCATATGCAACCTCAAAACACAGCAATGCTGTAAAACAATTTCAGAGTTACAACCATCAGCAGCTAGAACTTCTCAGCACAGTAAATGCATTAACCACAGAGCAGTGTTAAAAATAGAAAAGCTAGTTATTGTTTTCCAAGCACATCCAAGGCAGACTGGAACAAAAATGGTTTCAAGGTTCTTTTAAAAAACAGCAGGAAAAAACGCCATATGTACTTCCACGGAGAGAGCATTACAGAGAGGCAGGGCTACCACTGATAAGGCTGGGGCCTGCCAAAAGAATAACTTTTACTGCTGTTCTAACAGGGTTTCTAGCTCTAACCTCAGAGCTTGGGAAGGCTCATACCAGTGCAAGATTCCTCAGGGGGTCTTCATTTTACTATTGTCCTAAACAGTTTAGGACCAGGTGATCAGAGGGACTGTTCATACCCATATGGGGCTTCCTGAGCTCTGAGGTCAGCATTGGAAGTCTGGCTTACAAGCTCACCAGGATGAGTTGTTAGACTGACAGGCACCAATAGCAGGGCCTTGTCAGTCATGGCCCCTCATCTTTGGAACAGACCCAAAGGGGGATCGATGCACCTGTTGGGGACAGAGCAGTTGTTTGCTCTAGTTCTATGGTTCCTTCATTCATATTCCTGGGGCAGAATAGGGAGAATCCACAGAGAAGCTTTAATTGGAGCGTTGTTTGCTCCTTTTCTACTGTGCTGTTTAAAGGAGGGGCAAAGGTTAAGGGTACCTCCTGCAGTAGCAGGGCTTCAGTCAAAGCCAGAGATCCCTTCTCTCTGTGGCTGCTTTAAAGTAGGAATGATATGGTTGAAAATCAAGTCATAGACCTCCCCTGCGACATTCTTCTTGTTGCCGTTGCATACTTTGGTCCTGGGCATTTCATCAAGCAAGTAGAGTTAACATTACTGTAACTGGAAACCAAAGATCCAGGCTGAGAATTTCCTTCCACTAACCCAGTGGAGCTGCAAGGATTCCCTTTCGTTTTCCTGCTCTTTTTCTTTTAATATGCAATAAGCAAGCCATGCCCACTCTGGCGGTCAGGGCAAGAGTTCGGACAAAGGGCTCCAAAGAGAGACGTGGGTTCCTTCTGGGTTTACACAAAACATTTCTAACTCCAAATAAGGAGGTCATTTTAAAAAGCGAAGCGTGCTGAAGTTTGCACCATCAAAAACGTAAAAGCCACATGGAAGTGGGTTGTGTAAAGCCAGCTACTCTTGAAAGCCCATTAGATTCTTCACAGCTGACACACGGCAGAGACAAACAGGTTTATAATGTGTGTGTTTAAGAAATAAAATGGTGCAACGTGCAGGCTAATTGCAGCATAGGCTTTTCCGGTTGCCTTCTTTACCAACAACGTACCTCTACAGGTTTTGGCTGAGCTTGACATGAGACATTGCACAGAACTCTTCCCCTGAGGATTTAATCCAAAGCAGGGTCCCCACCAGAATTATACCTTCAAATATATTTTTCTTACAGTCTGCTGTATGTGAAGAAGGGGTGTCCAAGTGTCCTACATCCAGTCCTCCGGCATTTGGAGGACTGTTTAGTCCAAGACTGGCCTAAAGATAAGGAACCATACTGAGATGGGAAAGCAGGCAGGTGCCTTGAAGGAACAGTTAGCACCTGGACCTGGAGGTTGACAAGAGATGTATTTTAGTATAATTGAAATGTATACAGGTTGGGCCCATAATCCTTGATGGCAGACCTCTCCCAGCAGCAATCTACCAGACTCTACAATCTACACTGCCACCTTCATCCAAGGGCCAGCTCTGAAGAAGGTTTGAAGCAAGTCAGCAAGGGAGGGCTTTCTCAGTGGTGGCCCCCAATTATGGAACGATCTCACCACTGAGATTCACTGAGGTCCACCTGGCACCAACTTTGTCATCCTTTTGGCCCAGGCTAAGATGGCCCTGTATGCATTTAGAGACAAACAAAGATATTCCAGGGCTGGGATGGATTGCCCATGTTACATTGTTTTATTGGCTTAGGGTTAAAGCTATTAAAATGCCACCCAGTTAACCAATGCCCTTGTTTCCAGCAAAATTCAGTCATCAGAAGGTTCCAGAAGAACTCTTTGTCTGTTTTCAGAATCTCCTTCTTTTGGCAAAGTCAAGCCAAAATGATTCCATTCAGACATCAGACCAAAACATGGTTTGTATTAACCACAGTTTATAGCTTAAACCGTGGTTTGAGTTTTTGAACATAGAGGCATAGAGGTTTAGAGACAGACTGCATACTTGCATTTTGCGTCAGCTCAGCATTCCACTCAATAGGTACGGTGGCCTTCTGAGGACAAGCATTGGGCATAGTTAGTTTGCCAGTTCAGAGCACAAGCCCGCTTTGGAGCAAGGGTTCCAGTTCTGCTTTGCTGGCTGACTGCAAACTGTGGTTCATCAATGTGGATGCTACTTCCTTAACTGTGGCATGGTGCGGTATCTCAACTGAGTCAAAGGGCTTTGTTCAAATGAAATGCCAAACCAGCCACTTACGATTTCTAATTTCCTTCTTCAGGAGCCCTCCTTGAAGGAGATAAGATGGCTACCTGGAGAAGGGCCTTCTCTGTGGTGGCACCCTGGCTATGGAGTGGGCTCGCCAGAGAGGTGTGCCCGGCACCAACAGTTTATTCCTTTAGGAACCAGGCCAAAACCTTTTTTATTTTCCCAACATTTTAAGTCTTAATTGTTGTTTTAATTGGGTTTTATCTGAGGATTTATGATGCTGTGCTTTTCATTGTATTACCATCCTGAGACTTTTGTGATTGTTGTTGTTAGTCGCGAAGTCGTGTCCGACCCATCGCGACCCCATGGACAACATTCCTCCAGACCTTCCTGTCCTCCACCATCCCCTGGAGTCCACTCAAGCTCACACCAACTGCTTCAGTGACTCCATCCAGCCACCTCATCCTCTGCCGTCCCCTTCTTCTTTTGCCAATTGTTCCCAGCATCAGGCTCTTCTCCAGGGAGTCCTTCCTTCTCATTAGGTGGCCAAAGTATTTGAGTTTCTTCTTCAGTATCTGGCCTTCTAAAGAGCAGTCAGGGTTGATCTCCTCTAGGACTGACCGGTTTGATCGCCTTGCGGTCCAAGGGACTCGCAGGAGTCTCCGCCAGCACCACAATTCAAAGGCCTCAATCCTTCGGTGCTCAGCCTTCTTTATGGTCCAGCTTTCACAGCCATACATTGCAACTGGGAAAACCATAGCCTTGACTGTACGCACTTTTTTTGGCAGGGTGATGTCTCTGCTTTTTAGTATGCTGTCTAGATTTGCTATAGCTTTCCTCCCCAGGAGCAAGCGTCTTTTAACTTCTTGGTTGCAGTCCCCGTCTGCGGTGATCTTGGAGCCCAGGAAAATAAAATCTGTCACTACCTCCATTTCTTCCCCATCTATTTGTCAGGAAGTGAGTGGACCAGATGCCATGATCTTAGTTTTCTTAATGTTGAGTTTCAAGCCAACTTTTGCACTCTCCTCCTTCACCTGCATCAAGAGGCTCTTTACTTCCTCTTCACTTTTTGCCATGAGAGTGGTATCATCTGCATATCTGAGGCCGTTGATATTTCTCCCAGCAATCTTAATTCCAACTGGTGATTCATCCAGCCCTGCCTTTTTCATGATGTGCTCTGCATATAAGTTAAATAGGCAGGGCGACAGTATACAGCCTTGCCGAACTGCTTTCTCAATTTTGAACCAATCAGTGGTTCCATGTCCAGTTCTCACTGTTGCTTCTTGACTCACATATAGGTTTCTCAAGAGACAAATAAGATGGTCAGGTACTCCCATCTCTTTAAGAACTTGCCACAATTTGTTGTGATCCACACAATCAAAGGCTTTAGCGTAGTCAATGAAGCAGAAGTAGATGTTTTTCTGGAACTCCCTAGCTTTCTCCATGATACAGTGTATGCCGGCAATTTGATCTCTAGTTCCTCTCCCTCTTCGAAATCCTACCTGTACTTCTGGTAGTTCTCGGTCCACATACTGCTGAAGCCTAGCTTGTAGGATTTTGAGCATCACTTTGCTAGCATGTGAAATGAACTTTTATGATAGGACGGTATAAAAAAAGCTTTAAATAAATAAATAAATGTCCTTCAACTCAGGATTGCATGTCAGGATCAAGCCCTGCTTTACAGTCCTACTTTATAAGGCAATTACAGCCGATGGTTCTAATTACACAGTGCTCACAACAGGACAGAGAAGAGGGGCAAGAGAACATGACTCATATTATTTATTATATTACCGTTCTGCCTTTTTTTCCTTTCAGGAAACTGAAGAAGGTTTACACCTTCCTCTCAATTTATCCCCACAACAACAGCCCTGTGAGGTAGGCTGGGCTGAGAGTCTGTGGCTGGCCCGAACCCTCACAGTGAGCAACATGGCCAAGTGAAGGCTCGAGCCGAAATCTTCAGAGCCTCAGTCCACCGCACCGCACTGGCTCTCGCTGTGCCAAAGCACGGCTTGGCCTGAAATGGAAGGTGCGTGCCAAACGCACTACGAGCCCAGTGCAAACGCCACGAAGAATCCCGAATCCTCCTCCTCATGCAGTATCTGCTTCTTGTTCCTCTTCTGAAATACCACTATGTGGATGCACTTGCCGTTGCGATGTTCTGGCTGGCTGTATTGGCAAGTACAGCCAGCTGACTCGACCGACCGCATGGGAAGCGGGATTCCCGGGAGACCTATCTGGCAAGCCAAAGCGCCAGGGGGCAACCACAGGAAATGGCGAAGCAAAATACTTAGCTGGGCGGATGGGTAGAAGTGCCAGTCCCCTTAATCTGGCGGATGCCTGCTCAGTCATCCTACAGCGGGGGGGGGGGGGGGGGGGTAAAAGAAAAACATTTTGAAAAAAAAAAAAATATGTAGCTCAAAGAAAGGGGGGTTTTCTGCAAACTCAAAATCACTTGCTTGTTATCCATAATAGTTTTTCCTTATGCTAAGGAAAAAGATAGAAGAAGCAGTGGGAAAACACGGGAGGGTTATGTGTGAAAGGTGATGGAAGAGGGCCCATAAAATTCTGGGCAATTGCACCATAAAAGCCTCATCCGGAAGCACTCATCTGTTTCCAGCTTTTTGCACTTTGTCATTTTCTTATCCCTCCAATCCTGGACCTCCAAACCTCCTACTCCACTACCTTTTCACCGCGAACGCTGGTAGCCCTCCATCAGAAAACACCCCTAGTCTGCCACTGGGTTTTGCAGAGAGAACTATAGTGCAACACTGTATTTTTCCTTCTACGCTTTCACAACGTGCTAATGAATGAAATAGCATCTCTTTCTCATGCATTTTGGTGATTGCCTCAATGGGGACTGTAGATACCCCACATAATTAATCACCCACAAAAGTGAGACCTTACATAGCTATCCAAAGATGAGATGATCTTAATTCACACAAAATTAACAGGTTCAT
This sequence comes from Varanus komodoensis, assembly GCF_004798865.1. Classification (NCBI taxonomy): domain Eukaryota; kingdom Metazoa; phylum Chordata; class Lepidosauria; order Squamata; family Varanidae; genus Varanus; species Varanus komodoensis. The sequence goes on from NW_025335568.1 coordinate 11,402,176, forward strand.
GCTGTAGCCTGAAGGAGACCCCTGACATGGACTGGCAGCAATCCCTTTGCAGGATTCTTCTGGACCAATTCAGGGAGGCTAAGGACTGAACCCAGGACAGTTAGGTGTGCAAAGCTGGTGGTCTCTCACTGAGCCACAGCCCCTAATCACAATTAGGTTCAGGTTCCCAGGGGTGCTGCGGGTTATCTCCCCCCACCTGGGCTTTTTCAGTCCCAGAGGCAGACCCTGCTAACTAGTGCAAGGGCGAGGGCATCGTCTGTTGGACCTGTTGTTTGTAGACAGGGAAGGCAGGGAAATAAATTTAGTTTTCTTTAGCCTTACTTTAACTGTGCTTGGAAGAGTGGAAATCCCCACTACTCTCTCATCCAGATCTCTTTATTAAAAAGAACCATCATTTTAAGATTACTGTGATCATTGGTGGAATCATCTAAATTGTATTTTATGGAGTGTTATAAGTAAACAAAAGATAGGTCTCTTGCCTGCAAGGAGCCTGCAGTATAAACTTGATAGTGAGGGGAAGACAAAAGGGAAGAGAGGAGAGGCAGAGAGAAGAGATGAGCTGATGCAGAAGCACCGAATGCACCTTGGAGACAGTCGGGATTAATTCAAAGGTTCCAAGGGAAAGGCGAGTTTTAAGGAGGCATTTGTGGGCATCACTGAAAGCATATTTAGAGGAAAAGATGAAGGTAAAACAACCAACGTTCATGGAAAGCATCCTTCTTTTTAAAGTTCCACAATACTTTCTGGATAGATTTTGCAGGCTTTGGAGAATGTGCAAGCTCATGAGTTTTTTTTTTTTTCTTTTTTAATATCACTGATGAATGTTAGGAATTCTGGGAAGAGCTAGCGTGGTTTATGTATTTTGTAAATCAACACCAGAGGTGCAGAGCAGGCTACAATGTTGTGATACAATCTTATCACCAGAAAACTATCCAAAAAGTGCCAACACTTTCTTGGCCATTGTGGCCGGATCAGGCTTAATATAATCCAGAAAATAAAACTGGGACCTTCCCTTTCCCATCTGGCCAGTTTCAGAGCATCATGTTTCTTTCTGTACGATGTTCTCTGACCATCTGCAGAGTGCACTTTGCCTTTGAGATGTCACAACCTGCCCTAAATGGAATCAAATTTTGCGCGAATGCCGACAATAGACTGGAACTGCTTTAAATGGAGCAAACGGGCACAGCACATTTCTACGAGGAAAGTTTTCAGCTGCAGGAAGTAAAACGACGTTTAAAGTACTCCGTCAAAAACGCAGGACAAAGCCAGCAACTTGTTGCCCCTCCACGCTCATCCCCGAGGGAGGTTCTGCCCCTTTCCCAGCTGGCGCGGCAGGTCGCCATTCGAATGGTGCGGCTTATTGCTGGAGTTGCACGGGGCGGAGGGGAGGCTCTGCCGGTTGAGCGTCCGCCTCGTCTTAAAGGCACCGGCGCGGCGGCCCCCCCGACGCCGGGAGATACAAGCGAGCGGCACCTACCCCAGGAAGGCCATGAACCGGGGACTGGTCGCCAGGTTGGCATCGATGGTGACGGAGAGGAAGAAGGGGCTGACCTCGCGCGCCGGCGGGTCCGCCAGGGGCGGGAAGCTCAGCGCCGCCCCGTCGGCCGCGGGAGGCTGCTCCGCACGGGGGCGCGCCGGCAGCAGCGCCGCCACGAGAAGCGCCGGCAGCAGCATCGCGCGCCCGCCCGCCCGCCTGCGCTGCGCTGCGGAGCTCCGGGGCGCCTCCCGCTCGCGCCCGGCCGCCTGTGCGCGCGGGGCAGCGGGCGGGCGCCTTTATCGTCCCCAGCTCTGCCCTGCCTCCCGTCCGCGGGCGGCGAAGAGCCGCCCTCGGCTTTGGTCGCCCGGGAGGGCGGCGCGCAGGCACGCGGCTCCTCCCAGGGGCTGCCTTTGAACCTGGGCGAGCGCGAGCCGCGGAGGGAGAGCTGCTCGCCCAGCCGCTCGCCGCCGGGAGGGACGGAAGGCCGCCTCCCGAAGGACCCTCCCGCACCTGCTTGGGGCTTAGCATCTTCCCCCGGGGGGGGGGGGGTCTGTCCCCACCGCCAAATAAAGCAGGCGGGCGGCTACAAGGGACGGGGCCTTTCGGTGGTGGCACCTGCGTCCAGGAATCATCTCCCCGGAGATGCTCACCTGGCACCAACCTTTTTGGTCTTTTCAGTCTTGGAAGCAAGTCCTAGCTATTTCGCCAGGCTTTTTTTGCACTTCTGTTGTAAAAATGGCATTAGAGCACCAATCTGATGCAAGCTTAGGGACAAGACCAGCTTACAACAGGCAGCTGGAACACGCAGCGAGCTGTAGGTCTTTTTTTCTGCCTAAATATGCATAGAATTGTGTCCTTAGTGTGTTTTTACATGTAAGCACTGCTGCTGGGTTTTATCCTGTTTACGAGTTTGACTTTATTATTCTGTTTCAAATGTATGGTTTTCAGCAGGACAGGAGTGAAAGAATACCCTTCTGCCCAGTATCTGAGACGCACAGCCTAATTTGCGTAATCCCCCTTTAAAGCCCTCCAAATAGGTGGCTGTCCCTCTCTCCTGTGGAAAGGAATTTCATGGTTTAACTATGTTCCTGTGAAGTCTTTCCTTTTATCCATCCTGAATCCCCCACCAATCATCTTCATGGGTTCTTGTATAAAGAGAGGGGGAGAAAATGTCCCACTCTCCACTTTCTCCACACCAAACATCACTTAGTATACTTCTTATCATCTCTCTACTTTCCTTTTTCCTAAGCTAAACAAGGCCAAACTTTCCTGTTAGAACTGCTTTTCTGCATTTTTTTTTCAAACACTGCAGTATCTTTTTGTAGGTGTAGTGACTAAAACTGTAGGCAGGATTCATATGAAAAGACAAGTATAATCTTAGCAGTTTATACTTTCAGTTCTGTTCTTAATTCAACCTAAAATTGAGTTTGCCTTTTTCACAGAAGTTCAAAATTTCCATCAAGCTTCCACCACAACCTCAAGAACCCTTTCTGGTCGGTCACTGCTAGTTCCAATCCCATCAGCTTATACTTGAATTTGGGAAGTTTTGCCCCAATATTCATTGCTTTATTCCTCACTTACATTGAACTTCATTTGCTATGTTGGTGCCCCTTCTCTTGGTTTCGAGATATCCTTCTTGTGATCACTTACTTCCATATTGTCCAATAGCCAAAGCTATATAGGCTGTTGACAACTCACAAAAATACAGATCATACAATAAAAATCAATATTTTTTCAATATACACTCAATATATTTGCTCATTTTTTCAATATTCAATATTAAAAAAACACAGAAAGAGTTAACCCAATTTCAGTACAAGCTAGACCAGTTGAACACAACTGGCAAATACCTCATCCTTCTAGTCAATAGGAGAAGAGTGGAGATAATCTGGTATTGAAAAGGTAACAGAATTGGCATCAAGCAGGTCTTGGTGACAAGACCAGTGTACACCAGGGGCCACCACTAAGAAGAATCTCTCCCTTGGAGGAGACCATTCAAGGAAGGCCTCAGGTGTTGACTGCACTGTCCAGGTAGGTTCAGGTCAGGACAGACTCAGGTAGCATGGCCCCAAACTGTGAAAGGCTATAAAGATTAGAGCTGGCACCTTGAAATGGGCTCAAAAGGATACAGGCAGATAATGTGAGCAGGCCAGAATTGGTGTTACAGGATCTGGGTCCCAGTTATTAATCTGGCTGCCACATTTTGCACAAACTGCAGCTTCTGGACAGTCTTCAAGGGCAGTCCCATGCAGAATGCATTGCAGTAGCCTAACTAGAAATAATGAACTCATACGTAACTGAATCCAGGGTATTCCTGTGTCGATAGTGACAGCTGAGTCACTAGCCAAAGCAGGTAGAAGGCTCTCCATGACATTGATGCCACCTGAGCCTCACGTGACAGAACCGGGTCACTGCTCTGTTGCAAATTTGTGCCTTTGCAGGAAATGCAGTCCCATCCAGAACAGGTTGAACTTTTTCCAGCCAGTCAGAAAAGCCACCCCCTAACATCTTGGTCTTGTCTGAATTGAGCCTCAGTTTATTAGCTGTCATTCAGTCCATTGTTACTGCCAGGGACCGATATTTGTTTTACTCAATTATTTTTGTTTAAATATAACTTGGTGTTGTCAGCAAATGTGGTCATTTGACTGCTTCCTCCTAATTCCAGCTCATGTATAAGCCTAAAGCAGAGTGCTGAATTCTAAACATTATTACTTTATTTCTCTACCTGCAGCTGAAACCTTCCAGTTTAGACATGCATTGTGCTTGCTTGCTTGCTTGCTTGCTTGCTTGCTTGCTTGCTTGCTTGCTTGCTTTCTTTCTTTCTTTCTTTCTTTCTTTCTTTCTTTCTTTCTTTCTTTCTTTCTTTCTTTCTTTCTTTCTTTCTTTCTTTCTTTTGAACAGTGAGGTGCAATTGTTTCATTCTGTTTTAGGTAGTTCATTCCACTAATTCCACTTAGTTGTGAGGGTCAGTTGTGATATCTCAAAGCAAAGGGCCCTCTGCAGAAGTACAGAGACACTCTTTCACATAAGTGAAAAAATGGTGCTCTGAAACTGGTGGAAGGACAACAGGCTCCAGAGTTCAAGTTTGGCTTATATTAAGCCCTGATCCTTCCACAAAGTTCATAAAGTTTCTGTCACTCTGGGAATAGTTTTAAGGAGGTAAGTTTGCATTGCAGCTCTGTTGCCTGTGCTTATCTCTCTGCTGGTTTTGTTTACAAACTTTCTAAACTAATTAGGTCTTAAAAGATTTCCTCTCATTGCTCATTCCCTCTCATGGGTTAATGATTTTCTGTCATTTATTATCAATTGAATATTATTTCGGTGCTTTGAATACTCTAAACCTCCTGCCAATTCCACAACAGGTACAAATTACACCTTAACACAAAAAGGGCCCTGTGAAATGGCTACAAAACATGGAGACCCTACAAACTTTTGTGAGTGAAGAACCTGACAGCATAATAAATGCCTCGTAGAAAAGTCCTAGATCAGTCACTTCAGAATGTTCTTTCAAGAGAGCTTTATAAACCCAAAATCCATTCAGCTCCTATAAAAATAAATTAAGAATGACATGCTAGGAAAATTGTTCTTTGTTGGTTTCATTTGGATAATTGCCTACCCAATCCTGCCACATTCTTCGAAGCTGAGCAGATATAATAGGCATGGAAGAGGAGGCAGATGAACCACTTTGATTTCTTCTTAAAATGCAACAATGAAATGACAATAGAAGCAGCCAAGACAATGTCAATGAAGTATTTGCTAGTAGTCAATGGACGCCAAAGCGGTTCTTTAAAAAAAAACTATTTTAAAAGGTTTTTAAGTGGGGATAAAATAAAGTTCTGTGACTAATTCTGCTTAAGAATTCTCTATGACCCAGTTTGCCTACTGTAGCAACCCACATGGTTCAAACTCTGAATTTTTTTTTCACCCAGACAATTCAGAGTCTCAGACATCTCAGAAAAGCCATGAATCTGTAAACCAGGATACACAGGGAATATGAGTGGAAATGGTCCTGTTGCACCCAGATCCTACTTCCAGACTTCCCACAGGCAGCTGGTTGTCCACTGGGTTCAGGTTTGGGATCACAGCTCTTCCGCTGTTTATGATACCATAACAAACATTCAAGACAGTCTCAAAACGGTCAGATAAAAATCTACTATGTTCCCATGGCATGAGATGGCTCAAATTGCATAAGGTACCAATCACAAACCTAACTAAATAAAACAATTACACAATGCTTCTTTCAATTATTGGTAATTGCTGGTTAGGCAGGAGGATGACTCAAGGGGCAACAATCCACCAAGGAAGTACATAACAATGTTTATTGTTTTTTTCATTTTGCTTGACGACTACGGTGCTCTTTTAGAACTCCTCAGTTTGCTGGTTAATTGTGTTGAAATTAGTTTTATCTGCTGCTTTAGGGTTTCCTGCACTGATATTCTACTTCAGAATATGTTTAAAGTTTAAAGTTATTCTTCTGAGCAATTTGATTTTAGGTTCTTGCCTTTGAAAAGTGGTCTAGAAATATTTCAATATTTCAATAAAAATACAAGCAGCTAGTAGAACTTTGTTAAATGCAGGCGCTATTTTGAAAGCACTAAGAGTAAGAATCATTACACCTTGTAAACTGACTCAATCCAATTTATGAATTAAAAGGCATTCTGTACTGGGTCATTTATCTCTTTCCTTTAGCACCCCTTGGGAAACATGAGTAGTTTATTGAGTTGCTTAATTACATAATTGAGTTGCTTAATTACAAGTTACATAGCTGTGTTCTCAGTAAAGGATGCTCAAATTATTTTGGAGCGCAGGTTGGCTTTGAAGCTATCCTATTACTCTTTGCTATTGGCAGGTATAATTCTGGGAGAAACTCTAGCTCATTACTTTGGCATTTGCCACTTTCGTAGGTCATCATTCATTCATTCATTCATTCATTCATTCATTCAATTTGTATACTGCTCCATCTCCAGGAAGTGGTGTGGTGAACAGTGAAGAAGGATCTTGCAGGTCTGTCCTACTGCCCTAGCTAATAGGGGTGGGTAGTGAAGTGGCCCAGTTTGCTGATTACATTAAACTTTATAGGATGGTTAAAACCAAGAGAGATTGTGAGGTGCCCCAGAAGGATCTCTCCAAACTGGGAGAACGGGCATCAAAGGGGCAAATGCATTTCAACGTAGGTAAGCGGAGCCGGCTGAGCCGGGGGTCAGACTAGATGGCCCAGGAGACCCTTCTGACTCGCTCTGTTTTCTATGTTTCTAATGCATTTTGGGACAAAAATTCCAACTTCAAGTATGTACTGATGGGATCTGAACTAGCAGTGACTGAGCAAGAAAGGGATTTCGGGGTAGTAGTGGGTAGCTGGATGAAAACATTGGCTCAGTGCTCAGCTGCTGTGAGGGAGGGAAACTCCATGTTAGGCATTGATTATCATATATAGTGACGTATAAGAGGACCCTTGAAACTGAAAATTGCAAAGCAAAAATCAGGGGGTTGTCTTACACATCCTGCGGAAAAAATTCCCTTACCATAGTTTGTCTTCTGTGTTGGGTCACAGGCCTTGCTTGTGGCCACACACCCCGACCGAAGGCTGGTGTCAGCTCTTGCTGCTACATACTGCAGTTTTCAGAGGAACTGGCACAAAAATAGTAATTTTAAGCATCTGCTGCCCAATTAATTGGGAACAGTTTTAGTTGAAAGCATTTTTTGATAGCTTACCGTATATACAAGATACCCTGTGAAAAATTGGGGGGTTAATATGCCTGACATATGATAAGCACCAGGAGACAACCCAAAATATTAACCTTATCTTATATTCAAGCCACCTTATACACAGGTATGTATGATAGGAATGGAAAACAGAACTGCCAAAATCTTCCTTTCCTAGTACAGATCTTTGACGTGACCACACTTGGAATATTGTGTTCTGTTCTGGCCACCTTATCTGAAAAAGGAGGTTATTGAGTTGGAAAAGGCAACAAAAATGATCAGGGTGCTGGAGCAGTTCCCCTGTGAGGAGGAGCTACAACAATGGGGAGTTTTAGAAAAAAACAAACACTTAGAAAAAGGGTGTTTAAGGGGAGAGTTGTTTAAAATTACGCAGGGTGCAAAGCAGAGAGGGAGGCATTTTACTCCCTCCCTGGGTCATCACTCAGACCTGGGGTCATTCCCTGAAGTAGATCGGTGGGAGGTTTAGGAAAGGTAAAAGGAAGGGCTTCTTCACACAGTGTATAGTTATAGAATTCATTGCTACAGGAAGTGGTGATGGCTGCCGATCTCGGTAGCTCTAAGATTGGATTCATGAGGTAGGAGCTATCATGGTTTGCCGCCGTGTGTACAGAGTGGAGGACAGATGGAACTTGAGTCTGATCCAGCATGACTTTTCTTATGTTCTTAAAAATATCCAAGAGTTGCAATCAAAACAGAGGAAGTTACGATTAAAGACAAATGTTTCCTACTGAGCTGTTTGCAGTTCAAAGTTGGACACAATCTGCAGGAAGGAAAATCATCTTCCACAAACAAGTCCCTTGTTCACAGCCAACCGTTTGCTCTGCAGCAGGCTTTTCTAGAGCTGTTGCAGGCCATTTAAATGGCATGTTAGATCCTAAAAGCATTCTCACAGCTTTTACATTGCCTTTGAGTGTTCAGAAGTAAGCCAACTACCCATCAGTAGAGTCTCGTGGTGACTTAAAGATGAACAAAGTGTGCCTTGCAAACTAGATGGTTTTTCTAGTCTAGAGCCTTCAGTCTAACTGAATTGGTTTTGCAGGCTGTTCATTATGAAGGAGTTTCTCACTGGCATTTGGTTGGTTTCTATGGCCTAAATAAATAAATTCTGGACTAGATGTACTGTGTTTCATTACAGAGTGCATTTTCTGTGCCTTGAGGCTTTTTCCTGTCTTACTTGGCCCTTCAACAACATCAAAATGCCATGGTGTGACAGAGAAAAGGGTTACCTTTAAAGTAATTTGGTCTGTATTTTAGGGGCACAATCCTATACATATTTCTTCAGAAGAAAACCAGTTGTGTTTAGCACTGTAGCCTGTTAGTATTCTTTACTAATAGAAGTTTGTGCAATGATTGTGCACAGGGAGTTGGTGAACCACCCAAACAGTAGCAGCTATTAAAATACATTTTTATTGGATACTTTGATTTCCACAGTACAGGCAAGTCATCTGATTTTATCTGATATATTCAGGACAGCCCAAGACACTGATGTTTGCTCTGGAAAGCCCATCTTCCCAACAAGTTCATGTTAGAGCCATGCTTAAAGAGATGAAACAGGAACAGATTTAAGAATGAAAAAAAATGATAACAGGCTAAGTTGACAGTCATCATTAGGCATGAGGTCAATAATAAGGTGGTTGAAAATGGCAACAATAACAAATCCATTTTGGTTTGTAATGGGACAGGAAATATATAGAAGTATTTTGAGTGTTTATTATGACCAAAACAAATTTAATTACATGACTATATACTGCAAACTATAAGCTGTTAGGGTAGAAGATGATCTTTAATTCTCAGATTCATATGGAACAGTGATCAGGAAGCCTCAAGGAATGTCTGTTGGTATTTTCAGTAATTCATCGACTTCTTCTTGCAAAGCTTCAGCCTTTTCAGCCAGGAGCATCTGTACCCATACACACACATTTTGAAATCAAATTACCAAGAAATTAGAAATATATATATTAATGGTAACGAGACAGTTGAGGGTTCCAAAAATGATTTTTCATCCTGCTCTAGCAAGAACATATACAGAGGCTAGTCTGATCTATCTAATCATATACACATCCGGCAGTTTCCATCCATTTGACACTTTCTAGTGAAGCAAGAAACAGAACCTAGCAAGGGGCAATGCAGATGAGAGGGGGAGGCTGGATTATATTTAGCTCTCACCTTTGCCTCCAGCTTTCTATTTTCTCCCATTCAGCCATGCAATCCTGTGCAAAACACGAAAGGCTGCACCTTAAGGATACACTTGCAATGGAAGTAAAATCTGCCATCCATTTCGCCCTTGTTACCAGGAGACTTGCAAAACAGTGCAAGAGGTCCCTGCATACCGATGGCACAAACGGACCCTGAAGGCCCAGGGACCCTTTCAGTATATAAGCCTGCCTCTCCACAGTGGTCAGTCATTACAAGGAGAGGCTTTTGCTAGATGCTTAATACCTCAGTTCATCACATTCTCCCCAAAGAGCAATTGTCAGCAACCCACTGCTCGGTGCCTCTTTGGCAGTCAGAAGGCAGCATCAAACGCAGGGCTCGTCTGCTGCAGGTAGTTATGCAAACTCTACGATCAGCACGGCCACATTTCAAAAGGTATGAGACTCTCAGTTGCTCTTGTTATCCCTCCAGCATTACTTAAGATGGTTCCTTTCTTTGGGGCGTTCCATAGCAGTTTTACTCACCTTTGCAGATGAAACAATCTGTTTGGCCTGACGTCTGGACAAATGCTCAATAGTCTTCACCAGCACTTCTGCATCTGCATTAGCCAAGTGTGCTAAAGTTTTGTATCCTGCATTGTATAATTGTTTAGCTCGAGCCTGTGAAAGAAAACACCCTTCAAGAAGACAGCTAAAGAAGAACAGTTGTGTGTCATCACCATGCTTCTATTAGACCTAGGGCCAAATCCAACCTGCTGCATTTTCCCAGATGACCGTGCCACCTTCCTCTGGCCACAGCTTCTGCTAACTGTTTGGTGATTTGCTGACTTTTGTGCAGCATTATTCTATTTTATCCAATGTTCAAAAGTTGAAGTGCCTCTACTAAAGTGTAGCTACTAGCAAGAAGAACTTTAAACTAAACTATGCAGGTATTTTGGCCCACCCCTTTTGCCATCTTCCTTGGGCCCTGCCCACCGCTGGAATACACTGATTTGAAGCTTCTCCTGATTGGAATTCAGTGCTTTGGTTGAAAGCCACTCTTGCTCTTTACTAACCTCTCCTAATTCTAAGCTACCTTTTCTGATAACTAAATCTTTCCTCATTATTTTCATGTTTTAGCTTGCTGTAGCATTCCAGTTCTTGGCAGAGAGATACGTCATCTTCACTGTCATAATTTTTTCAGCTCAACTTTCATTCACCTGATTAAGATTTGTTGGACGCATTGATCTGGTTCACCTGTATTTTCAACTCACAGACCGTCTAGCCTGGCCGTGAGCAAGGGTGTGTGCCCACTGTCTCGTGCGTGCTCATTGCCACCACTCTCTATCAGCATTAGCCAAAAAATCATGGGGTTATTTGATGTGAGGTCTACATCTAGAACTCTGGTTCGCTGAGGCACAGACAACACAGAATTTTAACCCAACAACAAACCATGGGACGACTTAATTTAACTGTAAACAACCCAGTGTTTGAAGTTTAGTTATTGCATTTATTAATGCAGAAATAGAGTACTTTCGTGCCGTTGATTAGTGTACATTCAAAAACATAAGTGGCAAGAACATGGTAGTCAGTGGATTCATTTTTTCACTCACAGCCACAACAACCTATGGTTTAAACAAGCAAAGGTGTGTCATTACATGGTAACCAGACCACTGTAATACAAAATGGGCATATTACTTCTAAAGTAACCTTCGGAAACAACTATTAGTCTAATATTCAGAACTCTTGTACATCTTTATTATGTTATTTCCATGAATTAATATTTATGGTTCACATTATAAGATTATAGACACACATGTAGTAATATATATAAAATATTATTTTATCAAATGATGACTATGCTTTTAACTTGTCTTTGCTGATCACTTTATGTGAATTTTAAAAACTACTGTTGCATAAAGTGGGTAAAGCAGACCTTTATAATTGTAGAACTGATGGAAGAAAAGTTCAGTTTTACAAATTTCACTGCAGAATCATCTCCAACTTGTCTGGTCCATTCCCATAAAAACTAAAACATCTTTAAAAATGGCACCATAAGGCTTTTCTTAACTGGCTTACTGTTTTGGCTGCTTGGCAACAAGTACTACAAAGTCCTACTGCAGCAGCATACACTCCATAATTCTATCACACTTTATTTAAGGCATTTTTCTAGCACCCTTCATAATATTTATTTGATAAGAGAAGTTATACAACTACAACTGGTGGAACACAAAATACTTTTAAAAGATTATTTAAAAAGAGAACAGGAAAAATTAGAAGGACCTCCTCAGTCCATCCTACTGCAAACCCACCATGGTTCTCCTTCAAAGTTCATATAGAAACAAGGATCCCTATATATTAATATGCAGAAAAGGAACATGATCTCAAACAGATAACTTGGCAAAGAAAGACTTTCTGGACCAATAAAAATGTGCAAGACCACAAAACAAGAAGTTCTAAATACTGCTGCAGGAATTGCATTTTTGAGTGCTGTGGTATGTGCCATGCCTTTGCCTGGCATTGGAACACTGCCAATTTTAGAAGCCATTCTAACTGGATTTTTGAAAAACCTAATCAGGTTTTCTTAACAAAGAACTCAGAATGCATTGAAATATTTGGAGATGGATTTTCACAATGAATTATTTTACTAACCTCTAAAACCCCTGACACCTCCATAAGAGGAACAAGCTCTGCCTTAACGCAATAGGTCAGTCTCTTGGTGAGTTCTGTCAAGAGAGCTTTATAAACCCAAAATTCATTCAGCTCCTGTAAAAATAAATTTAAAATGACATGTTAACAAAACTCTTCTTTGTTGATTCCATCTGGAAAATTGCCTAGCAAACCCTGCCATATTTCTAGATGATAAGATGTTTTGCATCAGCTGTTGCAATTCTTCACCTGCAGTTAATTCAGTGTTCAACAGTGGGAAGACATAGGGTGATAGTCCAAGATTACAAAACAGATGATCTACTTGGCCACCATCTGTAATGCAAAGATTAAATAGCAATAGAAGCAGCCAACAAGTTATCAGTTAATTAGCTGCTACTAGTTAACTGTCAAAACAGTTCTTTTAAAATGGGATTTAATTTGGGATATACAAATCTAAAACTTCTATGAGTCTGTTATTTTTCTGTTTCAGAATTTTGTATGGCCCAGTCTGCACACTGTAACAACCCTCATCGTTTCGAACTGGATTCTTCCTCCTTCCAGCAACCCAGGGTTCCAGATTCAGACATCACAGAAAAGCCCCACTACAGCAGCAGGAGTGGGTAGGTGTACAGGGCCAGGTGTACAGGGCCCGCCACGCATGATCACTTCTGCTTGTCTTCTCAACAACTCATGATTTGCTAATTGTGCTCTGTTACGATATCTAACCTAGGCCAATATGTGAGTGAAGTAAAAGCGAACATGGTGAATGTGGGCTACTTTTTATGCAGCATTGCTTTGTTCACAGTTTACAGATCAAAGAGGGAAACAACATGAGACAATATGGAAAATTTCATTTGTGATGTTTGTGTACCACTAATGAGGCCTTTGGCATCCATTACCTCGCAGAAATGCAGCACTGAGGAGGAGAATGAAGCAGCTGAATTGAGAAGGGTTTGAACAAATCCTTGCGATGTGTTAAATTTTTCTGCCACGTTCCACACATTGGTCTCTTTTAGCAAGGCATGAAGAATGAAGGACAAGTACAGTCTGCCCACAGCACTAGTCTCCACATCCTACAAGAATGTCAAACTTATTTAGAAACTAAAGGCATAATTTAAAGGAGAAAAGTATTTTGTATATTTCAAGTTCTCCTACTGATGGAATAGACAGCTATAGTCCTACACGTATAAATTCCCAGAGGAATCTAAGAGGATAACTTACAGGCAACATGTTAACACACATTTCCAGCAAAGATATCGGGCACTTCCTCCTCCCCTGCAGCCTTGATGAAGAATTCTAGAGAGCTGCACAGTAGTTTGTGGTATTTTGGTTAGCTTAATAAAAGTATGGTCCTAATATAGATTTTGGATTTGTTGCTTCCTATTTCCCACACAGCTACTTTTTGTTTTTTGTATGACCTCGGGAATACCCAAATTAGCAGAATTCTAAGTGGAGGAAGAAGATTCCATGTTACCTGAACAGCCTCTGTTCCCTTCAACTACTAAGCAAAGCTACCCAATTTGGTTTTTACTGACTTTTTAAAAATTAATACACCACATAGAATTATCTCCAACTTTTTAAAAATAGAAAGACTGCTTTGTTACTTTCTGTTTTGGTTTTTTTTTAAACCTACCAGAGAACCTGAATGTTTCATGTAAGGGTAGTCACAGAATTGGGTATAGCTGGGTTTTATATTTACAAAATTGGGGGAGGGGGTCAATTCTTGTAGGTTTCTACAAGAGCTGCAACTGGAAGTCTGCACACCGTCTGCAAAACAGGCATGTACAATATTTTTGGTCCAAGAGCTGCAGGTGGAATATGCTGGAAAGAGGACAAACACAAGCACATACAGAGATGCTATCATTCCCATTCTGAACATTTCCCCACCATGCATTCAAAGCACAGCTAAACTCTCTGCATGTCTACTCAGAAGCAGATATGGGAGTCAAACAGGGCCAAGTTATATTTATCATTTGTGGGGATATTTCAGTAGTCCTTATACTATTTTTTAAGCCATCAATAGAATTTCTAAGTTAAGCTACTATCACACACATGTTTTTTCCAATGCTATTTTTAGGCACCTCTTCTATTATATCTTCCTCTTACCTTTTTGATGGCTTGTCCAGATGCCTTTTTGGTAATAAAACTCTCTGGCACTCCGACAATGTTAGCTACCTGTTGTTCTACTGGACTTAGCTGACTGTACTGAAAAAAACAGAATTAGATCTATAGCTAAACACTCTCTCTCATTCTCTCTCTTCATATGAATATATGGAATGCAAACAGAAAAGAACAGGGCACAACCCATCTCTTATAGAAACATGATATGGGACTGGCAGTGGGCCTAATGATGCTAAGGCCCCCCCTCCCCCTCACACTGATGTGAGTTTATAGGTCCATGGTAACTTAGCCCAGGGAGTTGCTTGGAACATGAAGCTCATACAGGCACACAAAGCCTCTAATGCCATCCAGCACCCCCCCATCCCCTGCTTGGGTATAAGCTGTTTAAACAGTGCATGTGCTGAGGTTAGGGCTGTACAGAACTGTCTGAGGTTCTATATCTTTCAAACTTTTTGAAGGACACTTTTTTTCTGTTCCATTTCCAGATCAGTTTGTGAATTTTTTGGTAAAATGTCAGCACAAAAAATAATACACCCTTCATACTTTTTCTAACTCAATTCAGAGAAATGCCTAGGGATACTTTCCCTAATACAATAGGAAAAACTGCACAAGCAAATGCATAAATCGGTGTACAAATGTGCACATATATTTGCATATTTCACCTCCTGCTATGAAACTCAGAGGATGGAAAACACAAGAATATACTCCTTTTTTTGGTGGGGGGGGTGAGGAGGAATTACCTGTCTAAAATAGATCATCCAATTGGGGCTGCACTGAGGAATCATATCATACGGTGTTGTCAGGTAGAGCAAGTGAAGGCAGCTTTCCAGGATCAGCCCCTGAAGCCCTTTCTTCAGGTCGGCATACAGTGTGTTGCAATGTGCCAGATCGACAGACCCTAAGATGCATATAATGGTAAACATCAATGACTGCCCCAAACTTTCTTCTGATGGCGATCAGATATTAATTGATGTGACTTTTTAGTATGTCAGCATGATGGGAGACACCCAAATCTTCACCACTCAAACATTTATGTCCAGGTCATCGAAACACGGCTTCTCTTAGAAGTGCGCACTGCCAAGCGCCCTACTTTATATCCACAGGCCAGTGACAACTCAGCCCTTTATGATTCGGGGGAGTAACTTCTATCAAACTTGGGACTCTTTTTATCATTGGCTAGAGAAACGGGACTTCGCACAGATTTAAATATGTTTTTAAGTTATCATAACTGGAAAAAGAAGGGTGTGGGGGCTGACCCAGCGGGCCCGATGTTTTTGATGATGGATGTTGTTTTAAGGTTTTTTTAGGATTATAATTTCAAATAAAACTTATTCAAAAAAAATGATTCGAGGGAACAGAAACTGCAGACCATCTGGCCTTTTCTTATGTGAATAACATTCCACTGAGATTCACCATCATAATGGACTCGCTAAGTAAGCATTATCATTATGAGCGACTTACTTTAGTGCTTTGAATATGACTATGTTTTGAAGTACTCCAACAGCACCTTTGAGTGGCTACCCATGGTTCAAAACCACATTTTGTAGTGCACACATGTGCTGGTCAAAATATGGGCAGCCTTGTCTGGCCAATGAGCAGCAGGTATCAACCATGAACAATGATTCAGAGTGGCTTCAATAAAGGGTTTTTCACACTGTTTTCTTTTGACATCAAAGGAAAGCAAAGGCATGAGGCGCTTTGCTTCTGAAAGGGGGTGGTCAGATTTATATTCCTTTTGCAGTAAGATTCTTATGTTTTTCCTTTTTCCTGACTGTGCTCAGGATCTTGAGCATTTTGCACTTTTCTCCAAGACTCTGTTTGGGAAAGTACAAAAGTGCAACATGCCCCATTTTTGATAGCTAGCTGTCAAAACTCTGGGTATCTTTAAAAGGGCATGGGTGTTTCTTAACAGGGAAATATGGCTGTGCATATGCCTGTCAAAAACAGCCATAGCCCTCTCAAGACCTTGCTTTAAAAAGGACCCAGAATTTTGCCAGGGTAGCATGAATGCAAATGTCCCTTCTAAAAAAAAGGTGAAATCCTGCCAACCTCTCCTCTCTTAAAGAGGCAGAGTTTTAACAGCTTTCACACAAACACAAAGCAAAAATAAAGGTCTTGAAAGCAACCCAGTGTGGCTTACTGAAAGTGGCAGATTAGTGTGCGATGTGTGAATGTGCCTGTATACCCAATCCTGCTGCTGTGATCAGTAGGATTTCTCCCTGCTTTGTACTCCTGGAAAAGTCCTGGGAGAAGGGAGGCGACTTACTTTACAGAACACAAAATGCCTCTGCATTTGGAAATGCACAAGTGATAAAGAAAGGAGGGCCTTCTACTTTGCCTCAGTTGCACACAAATATATATTTTAGCAGAAAGATCTTTTACCTTTGTAAGCGGCTTGGCCCAATGGAGTGATCTCTAGCTTACAGTGAACATTTTGCTCAGTGTCTGAGCTTGCTCTCTCTTTTATGAGCCCGCTTTGTTTCACCCATTGTAACACTTCCATGGTTACATCCCGGAGGCTTTTTCCTTCAGGCAAAAGTTGTGGCTGGATGCTGAACAGGGTAGTACACATGAACTGATAAATCTCTTCAGAACTGGTTGCTATCTGGAACAGAATAAACAGGACAAATACTGCACTAAAACACTTTGGAGTGACATGTAATGTCATGAAACAATGAAGACTGGCTATCTGACCCCACATCTGAAACTTTCTTTCTATCAATTTCTTTCATGTGTTCTTCCACTAGCTGACTTTATTAATATTGCAGGATTACCTTTAATCCAACCAATGATAAAAGAAGGCTTCGGATACCCTTATTCCACTCAAGCAGGAGGTTACTGCAGCAGCTTTCTATGGGGCTGGACACCAGGTTTTGAACCTTAAAAAATATTTACGTGTATCAGTGAAACATCATAACTAAGGGAAAGAAAAGGTTGTGAAAGACAAATCAGTATCCAAGTTTCCCAAAAGAAGCTCTTGCCTGTGTTATTTCTCTTCACATTCTCCCTGATCTTACCTAAACATATCATCTATGCATCATTACCATATATTGCCTTAATGCAAGTCAGGAGTAGCTTTTCTGAGAAGGCCAAGGGCTTATGGAAGGACCTCCCCAAGAGTGTGATTTCTCCGGGCTTTGAGTGGTAGAAACTGTACACTTAAAACTGCTTTTCAGTTTTTCTCCTTTAGGATACCCTGGCCTGCTTTTTGCTGTAGAATTTGTTCAGGAAAAAATGTGTTGTTGCATCAATTCTATTTTTAAATGCTGTCTGTAAACTGTTTTGCATTCTTTTAGAAAAGCAAGGAATAAAAGTTGCAAATAAAAACAAGAGAACGCACAAAAGAGCTCCTCTTGGAGGATGTTTCCCAGTTCTGCTTCCCAATTCCTCTCCAAGTTTATTCAAACCTGAGTCTTTTTTTCAGGGTGACTTAAGACAATTTTAGTTAGGCATATTTTTTATTGAATAGAGTAGAATAAAATAATTTAGTAGAATACACCATTTAAAATGAATGCATAAGAAGTTTCCTCTTTTAAATATAAGGACATATAATCAGTATGCTATGGTTTCTTTATTACATTATTCCCAGTGGATGGTACCCCACCTTAAGCCCATGTAAATTGGACAGGACATCAACCACAAAAATAATATCCTGAATTTACAAAATATTTTATGTGGTAATGTGTTTTACCAATGAAACTCCACTGGTTTTCAAAGAGAGGAAACAGACCTTGGTGCCCTTACAATCAAAGAAAAAGGAGTCTTAAATATACTTACTAAAAGGAGAATCAAACTATTTCAGAGCAAGCTTGTTTAAAACATTTGAGCTCCTCCCTATACTACATAATCGCCTTATCCTGATGACTCAGAAGCCTCAAAATCGCCATTCTTTTCACTTATGTTACCAGTTGTCTGTCCTTCTCTTGCACTATAAGAATGCTTTCACCAGCTTCATCAATACCAGCACGACCAGCTCTGCCAATCATCTGCTTATACTGGTTCTTCTTCAAGAATTCTGTACCAACATATGGAGCTCTTAAAATAACCCTAAGGAAACAATGAAAATTTATTTTATTTAAATTATACCTGCACATATCAGAAAATTTGAAAACTATTTTCTTCCCAAGATGAAAAACAAATTGAAGATACCAGTAAGCCTTTCACATGCATGTCATGTAAAGAGTGTTTAACTTGACATGCTTGTGTCATGTATAAAGGATGCATTTTTTAAAATCTTTTAATTACTGGAATGTAGAAAATAAAATGCATCCAATGGTTAGGAACCAATGGTCTTTGAAGTTATTAAAGCGCTTTGTTGTTGTTAGTCGCGAAGTCATGTCCGATCCATTGCCACCCCATGGACAACACTCCTCCAAGCCTTCCTGTCCTCCACCATCCCCCGGAGTCCACTCAAGCTCATGCCGACTGCTTCAGTGACTCCATCCAGCCACCTCATTCTCTGCCGTCCCCTTCTTCTTTTGCCATCTATTGTTCCCAGCATTAGGCTCTTCTCCAGGGAGTCCTTCTTTCTCATTAGGTGGCCAAAGTATTTGAGTTTCATCTTCAGGATCTGGCCTTCTAAAGAGCAGTCAGGGTTGATCCCGTCTTAAGACTGACTGGTTTGATCTCCTTGTGGTCCAAGGGACTTGCACGAGTCTCCTCCAGCACCACAATTCAAAGGCCTCAATCCTTTGGCACTCAGCCTTCCTCAGCTTTCACAGCCATACATTGCAACTGGGAAAACCATAGCCTTGGCTATACGCACTTTTGTTGGCAGGGTGATGTCTGCTTTTTAGTATGCTGTTTAGATTTGCCATAGCTCTCCTCCCCAGGAGCAAGCATCTTTTAATTTCTTGGCTGCAGTCCCCATCTGCGGTGATCTTGGAGCCCAGGAAAATAAACTCTGTCACTACCTCCATTTTTTCCCAGAGGCCCGGATGCCATGATCTTAGTTTTCTTAATGTTGAGTTTCAAGCCAACTTTTGCGCTCTCCTCCTTCACCCGCATCAAGAGGCTCTTTAGTTCCTCTTCAATTTCTGCCATTATTATACCACTTAATATATCATAAATAATTTGTTAATGTGTAATGCTGAGCTATCCAAAGATTAATTCAAAACAATCTTTGACTTGAGTGCACCATTTATTTCAGAAATGACTTCATAAGCTGCCTAGTGTGGTGGCTGATAGCGTGGGAGCAGCGTTCCTGACAGCCCAATTCAGGTCTCCCACTGTTATCGTTGTTTGTCACAGGGCCAAGAGGTAAGTATGCTTCACCCGTGTCATTACATGGCAGGCAGGGAATGTGAAAGGAATGAGTGGACAGCAGGTGAGCAACAATGCTTCTTGCACTGCTTGAATGCAGGTGAGCAGAAATGCTTGAATGCTTCTTCCAAGGATACCAGCATCCTTAACCAATTCTGCATGGTTCTTTTTTCACTTCTATGTCATGGCTGCCAAATATACAGTAAAGGAAGAAGCATTAAGCATCTTGATATCTTTAGCACTGACCATATCTGAGCCAAGAAAGAGAATTTCTTCAGCCCAGGAGCAGAGAGGCTGAACTGAAACCTAATATTTACTCATGTGGAAAGCAGTTTCTTGGCCTTAATGCTTCAGACTCCTGGTGGGGACACACATGACTGAATGTACCACTATGCAAAAATAATTCCCTGCATAGAGAAAACTAACATGCTAGGGGAAAGTATGGTGCTCAAGCTCTATTTTTGTGCATTTAGGAATTTGTCTTAAGACCAGGAACATTCAACCATATGAAACCCAACCTGCAGTCTGAACTGTTGCTTGTGAGCTGGACCTAGTCTGCCTCTGGCGTTTTCAGAAATCTAGCTTGCTGTTGGACCCTTCCTATAGAGTCATATAACTGAGTAAGAGAAATGTTAGAATTCTACTTCATGATTAAAAATGATTTTTTCCTGACCAATATAGGCTTTAACAATACCCAGTTTAAGCTGTTTGAAAACTAACCTTCGAGCTGGCAAGTTTACTCCAGCAGCAAGAGTAGATGTGCAGGTTAGGAGACAGAGGACGCCAGAAGAATACGCTTCTTCTATTTGTTTTCTTTCATCACTGGTAAGACCACTATGGTGATAAGCAATTCCAAAGGGAATGGTTCGCTTCAGTATTGGACAAAGTCTTCCATTGGAGATATTTGTCAAGACTATAATGAGATCCATTTTTTCTTTCTCCTTGTGCTTTCTATAGTCTCTAGGAAAGAAAAGTACAATTAGACAGTGATTGTATATCAACTAGCTTAGACCTGTGTAAGAGAAGCTTGTTTCAGGCTTTTCACATCTCTAGGTGGTCTTGTTCATCTAAGATAAACAAGGAACAGTCAACTACACAATCAATGCACACGTAGATATAATGCTTCCCATGCTCTAGCTGTCGTTAAAGGACTGGGAATGGACTACTGCTACAGCACCACAAACCCTTCCCCACAAATCATTACTTCCTTGGGGACAAGTTTGCCCATCCTTAATTATGGTGTGATGGTTAATTTGTTCTGATAGTTCTACTACCAACTGGGATTAATTAGTGTTAATTTTTATGTATTTATTACATTTTATACAGAGCAATAAGCAAAGCTCTCTGGGCCATTTAACAAAATGATTAATTCTTAAAAATGCAACATAAAGCATAATATAAAAGCAATTTATATTAAAACCAGTTTAAAACCATCAGCAATAAAAAAATTGCAAGACCAGTTAAAATCTTATGCTGTCAAAAGCTTGGAAACAGAGGAAAGATCTTAATCTGTGACAAAAGGGATGGCTGGTGCCAGGCAGACCTCAATGAGAAGAGTTCCATAATTAAGTGCCATCACTGAAAAGACCTTCCCCCTTGTTGCTCTTCTCCAAACCTTCCTCAGAGAAGGTATCTGGAGGTTGGATTCAGATTATAACAACATATGGGTAGCTTCATACCAGGAAAGGGCCTCAATCTGTTATTTTGGTCCTGAGCCATGTCCACGCAGACATAAACACTGGATAAGAGTAGCAGAAGAAGAGTGAGGAAAGTCCATTATGTTGCTGCTGAGGCTAAAAGGAGGTGAGGTAATCAGCTTATGGCAGCCAAAAAGGACCTTCCCCTTATTAAGAGTTGTTCATGGCTAGCGGTCAAAATTACACCTCCTATAAAAAGGGGTTTTCTAACAGGGATTCACATGTTGTTTTCACTGGGAGATATGTAGGTTTGAACACATCTATCTCCCTGCAAAAAAAAAACATGGAGTCCTGTCAGACCACCACCACCACCGATTTTAAAAGGAACCAGAATTTGACAATCAGCTGTCAAAATTCCAGTACCTTAGGGGGTTACCTTATAGTAATCACATCAAGGATACATACCTCTTCAAATGCTTGCATATCATTTCTGCTACATTTTCACAGTTCTTTTTAGTAGGACAGAAAACAAGACAGGAATACTTTGGAATAACTTCTGCCACCAGAGCTATAAGGTGGTCAGGGTCCGTCTTCTGCAGATTGCTAGAATACTAAAATATAACACAACTTCGTTTCTACAGTGAATTAAGTTTCGTGCCTCCATTTGTCCAAATATTCATTGAAAGCTTCAAAATATTTAAATTGTTCTGATGAAGGCAATTTATAAGCCTGTTCATAGTTGTGCAAGGGGTTTAAGCCCAGTAGAGTACAATCCTAGAATACACATTTAACAGAAAAAGTCCAACTCCCAGCATTCTTCAGCCAGCCATGTACAGTAGCACCCCTTAGACAGCAGTCCAATAGTCCTCAGGCAAGTATCCCAGGAACTCTAGGATAACTCAGAAAATCTCTTCCGAGGTTGGAGACAACATTCAGACCTTTTCACAGAACAGTGCTGGATGTCTCTCCAAGGTCAGAACGTTAACCTTGCGGAGATGAGAAAAAAGTGGGCATTCTGGTGGGCAGGGAGAGGAGGCGGCAGACGAGGCTAGGATGCACTCTGTCTCGAGCCTCCTGCATCAAAGTTCCCTTGCTAGATGAGCCAAAAGGCTGAGAAAGTCTGTCCAGCAAAACATAGGAGACTGGTAGTCAGGGAGGTAAAGAACACTTCCACTGTTTCACTCTTGGCTTCAGGGCAGAAAAATTTCCAAATGTGTGGGCTTCAAAGCAGTGAAGGACCAGTCCATAGGGTTGTGCCCTTAAGTAGTAGTAGTAATAAGGAATAGAAAATGGACACATGATTCTTTGTCACATTAGCATCTCTGACCCAAGTGTAATAGAATCAGGGCCATATACCCTTTCCTCGTAAAACATGCACATCGAGCAAAGCAAATCATCCCAGAAAATAAGCTATTTTTTTTAAACCCAAATGTTAAAAGCTAAATATATACTGATTTATGCATGGTGTTTTAGAGCAGTGGTTTTCAAACTTTCCACAGCTGGGGACTGGTGAAAACAGGAAAACCACTTTGGGGACCACTGACGCAACAAAAAGCACCATACACATAATACAGTACTCTGTGTATTAGTTTCCAAGCACAATACCAAAAAAATGAAAATTCTCCAAAGCAACCAGATACCAAACAACAAGAAATGCCAACAAAAGAACAAAATACCAAAATCGGCACAGCCTGGCTCCCAGCTGGCTTCCACTGAGCTGTCTCTCCCCTCTCCACACACCCTGGCAGCACCAGCACACCCCCAGCAAACGCAATGTCAACCAAGGAAGAGGTGGGGGAGCACAGCCAGCCCCCGTGAGGGTCTATGGCAAGTGGGATACAGCCCCCACCCCCATGGACTGGCAGGAAATCTCCTGTGGATCAGCACCGGACTGCGGACTGGCAGTTGAAAACTACACTTTTAGAGCAAGTGTTTTCTGCCTGATCCATAGAAGATACTATTGGAAAATATTACTATACAGGCTATTACAGTGTGGAATTATGCAGAGGGTAAAAAGAATAAAGCTTTGCATAATTATCTGCCTTACCTTGAAGTTAAGACGACGTGAAAATGTAAAGCCATTTTCTGCTTTGCTATCAATCTCATAGATGCTGTCTTGCATTTTAACATATTCTTTCAATTCTACCTGGATTTTGAAAAAATATGTATAATACTCAGCTTATTTTCATTATTAGACGTATATCCCACATTTTTCCAATGAACTCAAAGTGGTATACATATATCTCCTTCTACTGCTGCTCTCAAACTTATCCCCACAACAACAACTCTATGAGGTAAGTTGGGCTGGGAGTCTGTGACCTACCCAAAGTCATTCAGCTGGGTCCACATCTCAGTAGAACCCAGACTGCCTTAGTCCCAGGACCACACTCTTAACCATTAAACATTACATACTGGCTCACAAGCTTATGACATGTATGGATACAAAGTCTGAACTGGAGAAAGGCAGGGAAGAATGAGAGAAGAGTAAGAGTATAATGATAAAATCAGTCACATTCAATAACTGTTTTTCTCTTAATTATATAAATAGTTCTTGTTTACTTCTTTAAAAATGGGAGCTAGATTGGGATATTTCTTAAATGATGGTGCTGTTTTTACATTTTTATACTCGTCTCCTTATACCTTGCTTTACTAAGAAAAAATTAATAAAGACTTCTCTCTTTACCTCAACGTTGAATAGAAGGTAACCTCAGTTTAGCATCTTTAGCTAGGTAATGCTAAACATCTGAAATATTAATAACAGGTGGTATCTTCATTTTCAAGTAATAAATATCTTCATTTTTTGCAAAAGAGATAATCACTGTATTACACCAGTGATTAGCCAAGAATCTCCAAGAGAAAAATGTGTTCTGATTCCCCATAGGGTCAGCTACTTCAACACACAACATTTACTTCTCATACTGTTCTGCTCATTGTCTCTAGTTAAATACATACTGGTCTGAAATTACTTGTGTAGTATTCTGCTTTCAGGAACTGCTGCAAGTCTTCAACGTTGCTTAAAGTTGCACTCATTCCAATGATTTGAGTAGTTTCTGTAAAAAACATAAGATAATGATAGATATTTAGCATGTCAAACTAAGAATGATGGTGAAACAGTAGAGTATCAAATATCAAACAAAAACTGTGAAGGAAAGTCATGGTATCTCATAATGTATATAAAACAATATAACTACTTTCTTCAGTAGATTAATACCAAGTGCATAGTATCAAGAGCATCAGCCATCTCCGAATCAGTCTCACACAATGTTTCACCAACTGTAGTGAATATTGCTTAGACTGAAGCAAGACAAAATATGGTCCTGAAAGACCTTACACTGAGGTAGAAAGAGTTCTATGCAGACACAGCTCCTAGCCCTACTAAATAAAAGGCATTGTACAGTTACTCTGCCTTTATTTCCTTAATGGATTTTTTTCTGGAAATAAAAAGAAGCAATGGGAAAACATAGAAAGAGTACCAAAGGCTACTTGCAGGATTCCAGTAAAATTCTATGAATGAGGCATGCACAAATCAAGGCTTGTCTGGAAGAACCCATTTTTTAAAATGCACATGACAAAAACCATTGTATATCCGAGGCTGCAATCCTATGTACACTTCTTATCGGGGATTAAGTTCTCTTCAAATCAGTGAGACTAACTTTCAAGTAAACAGAAGTAGGATTAAGTGAGAGCGAGAGCTCTAAAATAAACTCACCATTTCTGTTTCTCTCCCCCAACAGAGCCACCACAAAGCTATGTAAGCTCTCTTTGCCCACCGACAATCCTCTCTTCCTTTTCATTCCCAGCTCCTCCTGTCTAGCAAGGCAACTGTGCTCTTGCCTCCCATGCCCCCCACACCTAAGAGTACAGCTTGTAAAGAAGATGGGGAACAAAACAAATCTCAATGTGCACAAACATACTAGCTGATTAACTAGCTGGTCTGAGTATCAGAGCAGACCAAGGCAGGGGAGTCATGAAGCTTGCTGGATGATCTTAGGATAGTCACTGTCTCTCAGTCTATCAACAGGGTTATTGTGAGGATGAAGTGGAGATGGCTGTAAAAAACCTGCCTGACTTCTTTGGAAGAAAGGACGGATATATATGTAGTAAGTTTTTTTAATCCCCTTTATTTTCTAGCTATAATTCTAAATTACATACAGTTGTGAAGCCAGAGTATGGCCAATTTTCTTTTTACAAGACTTTACACAATCATTATACTATTAATAATATTTTAAAGACTTTAGAACTGCTGAACTTGCATTCGCCATTTTGTATGAGCACTAGACATTATGCAGAAATTACTTACTGCTTGCATAGAGAATCTTTGTGAGTGTCATTTCTAGAACAGCTCCACGACTTCCTTCTCCAAGCATGTGCAACTTTGAATTAGAAAAAAAGTGAGAAGAAATTAGGAGAGTGAGAAACATCAGAATGAATCTTCAAGAACTTCCCAGGGTCTCATCCATTATGAAATCACAGATAGGGGAGGTGTTGTTTTGGACTGATTTGACATTCAAAGGCAGCATCTAGAGATCTGAAGGCAGGCTGACAGGCCAACCACCAGACCTGTAGATGCGAAGAAGACCAGAATGCAGCACCACTGCTAAACTGGCTGCGCCATGTTCTCCTTACCAACTCTGTATCTCCCTCCACCTGATACCTTAACATGAATATATTTTTCTGAAAGCTATGGCACCTTAACTCATGCTGACATTAATTAGCACCCAACAAGAGTCTTACAGTACAGTGCAACTTTTGAAAGAAGCATGCATGAAAAAATGTAAAACATTTTAGAAAGGAAACACATGTTCTGCAACAAACCTCATCGACTACAACTAGACCCAGGTTGCTGATTCGTCCTGTTTCTATCAATGAATTCACCAGGCTGTGTCCTTTCTCAATAGTTGCAATGTAAAGGGATTTCTTCAGCCTTCTTTTGATTGGAGGAAATCTTCCTTTACTTCCTGCATATTCTTCAACAAGAAATCCTAGCTGCATTCCAAAATTTGACAAACCCCCAACCTATAATATAATAAATGAAAAGCAATATTTTTACAGGCCATGTTTAACTGCAATGATAATAAATAGTTTATAGCAAAAGACACTTCCTGTATATTAACTGGATTTCAGAGCTAAACTCAAAGAAACTCATGGATGTTTGTCAATCCAATATAGTACAAGGGCACTGAATTTTAAAACAACGTTCTTATAATGAACAGCTCAGTACTGTACTTGCTCACAAAATCTTAAGTTCCACAGAGTCCAATGGTATTTATTCCTTATTTAATCTTAACAAAACCGTGATGTGTTTACATTGGTAACCCATGGGAAAAAGGTTCCAATAAAATACAAGGATACTTATGGATATAAAACTGCATTGTCTTCATACCTTCTCCTGAACTATAGCCACATAAGGAAGGATCATTAAAACATCCATTTGCTTGCAGAGTAATTCTTGAAGAATTAAAATTTCAGCAACAAGTGTTTTTCCACCACTGGTTGGCAAGCAGTATATTAAATTCTTTCTTTGTTGCAGTGATTCTAATGTCAAGCAAGCATGCTGCCAGTCTGTCAAGTTAAAGAAAAGATATTACTTGCATACTTCCACTTCTCATGTATCCTTTACAGTACTTCAAGATCAAAATAAAGTTTCCTTTTAGAGTTCTACAAAGCTTGATAAGAAATGGAATGTGACACTTAAGGAAAACATACTTTAAAGCTATATAATTAAACTTTAAAGCTGTAACAATGAAAAGACAATTTGTACAATCTCTGCCTGACATTCCAGACATTATCTTAGTAAAACTGAATATCATGCAACATTTCCCATTTGTTCTTCATCCTACAAGAAAATTATTCATTTTTGTCTTGCATTTATCACAAATAAATATAACTCCACTTCAACAGTATGTACAAACACACAAAACAATTCGGTTTCACAGAGGTATGAAACACAAAAGCAGTAGTGAAGGAGAACCTGAGTGCAAAATTTAGCAATACAATAAAAATATGCTAGCATTACCATAAAGTTTCTCAATTCCTCTGAACTGTAGTAGCAGCTCCTTGACTTTAGTGGGTAAGCCATAAAAAGGACCAATATCCACAATTGAGGTTTGGCAGTTTTTCTCAGCGACACTAGCCTCTTCAGAGACAACAGCTTCTTTGAGCTGTTTACTTTTAGACATCAGTGGAGTTGAAGTTCTGGCATTTTCCGTCATTGCACTTTTGAGATGATCTTTGAGACTCTTTCTCCTACTTGGTTCAGACAATGCACCTGCAGCTTGTTTGCTATGGTCAATAGCATACTCTGTATCATGGCAATAAGGTAGATCAGATACCTTATCGGTACTCAGATTCATGCAAGAGGCTCTTTCTTTCACATTTTCTGCTTTGTTAGGACAAACTAAACATTCGTCTAATTTTTCAAGACATAAAAGTTGTGATGATGGCAAGTTTTCTAGACTATCCTCTTGAGGGCTCAGGCTGCTATTCTGCTGTCCTTTCTTAGTCCTTGAGGAATCACTTTCTCCTCCGTTGGAAGCTGAAAATGTCTGTATCTTATTCTTGGCATTCTGTAGCTGAACATCTAGGTTTTTAGATTCCAGACCATCATCAATGGACTGCATGCATTTTTGCTCTATATCATTTACTTCATCTAGCAACATGTTGCCAAGAATGCTATCGTAGTCCCCAAACATGTCATTTTCACTATCAATGTCCTGGAAAAGAAAAGAATCTACGTTACTTTTTTATACAGAACTTTCAAGAGTTCAAAGCAACTGAAAGTGCAATCTTATGTCTGTTTAGGCAGAAAAAGGGCCTACAACTTCCAGCATTCCTCAGCTAGCTATGCTGCAAATTGTATGTCTTTTTTTCTTTCTAAAGAGGCATAGGAATGTACACTAAAACGATTAAGGGAATGGAACAATTCCACCATGAATAAAGTTACATCGGCTAGGATTGCTTAGAAAAAAGATGAGTAAGGGGAGAGATGATAAAAATGTACAAAACGAAGCATGATATTGAAGAAGCACATAGAGTGGCATCTTCCTCCGTCTTTCCTAATACGAGAACCCAAAGGAGTTCATCCCATTAGGGGGACGTCCCAGCCAAGACAGATCAAAGGAAGGACTTCATCCAGCACACAGATACACTTCGCATTTCACAAGAGATCGTGATGACTACCAGTCTGGATGAATGCATGAGGGGACTGGACAAATTCCTGGAGACGGCTAACCAGGCCACTGGTCCTTGTGGTTACATGCTACTTCCAGCATCAAAGGCAGAATGCCTATATGCACCAGTTGCTGGGGAACATGGGTCAGAGGATGCTGTTGTACTCATGTCCTGCTTGTGGCATCCTGCGGGCATCTGGCTGGCCAATATGGGAGCAGAATGCTAGTCGAGATGGATTTCAGTCCGGCCAGCACGGCTTTTCTCACGTCCTAAGGGGCTGGGCGGAGCAGGCCGCCAGCCAGAGCTCCATGTCAGTACCTCAGCCACCGGTCCCTCCTGAACGCCCCCATCTCCGCCGGAGCTCAGTTTCTTGCGGGCGGGCGGCGACCGGGAGCAGGCCCGGTCGCGGCTCCTTTTGCCAAACGAACAGGACCGTCGTCGTGGCCGCCGCTCCCGCGTCCTCCGCACAGCGATCCCATCGCCTTCCATGAGGCAGCAGCATAGCCTGCGCCTGGCTCCCGTCAGGGCCTGCCAATTCTGCGCCGGCCGCAAAGGCAGCAGAGGAAGCTTCTTCTCAGGAAAAGCAGCGGAGGAGCCGGTCCCCCATCCCTATATAATGGAACCGCCCAGCTCTCGTCAAGGTAGCACTCTAGCCCGTGCGAGGACTGTACCAACTACAAGAAAAGAGGAAGCGAAAAGATTATAGTTAAATCCCGCCCCCTTCTCTGAACAGTCATCCTATAACGTGAGCATTGATGCATGACGTCATTTCCCGTTCTCGGACAAGGAGAAAAGCGGGAAAACGAAACAGAGAGAGCGAGAGCAAGAAAAACGAATAAAGCACGTGACCTCCCGATAAACTGATAGGTGGGGCCAGAAAGAGAACTTTGTGCGGTGATTGGATATTGGAGTTTGTTGACAGTACGAGCGGAATTTCCGCGCCTCCCTCCTTTAGTCGAGCACGGCGCCTGCGCTAAACTTTGTCACCGAACGGAAATATTGCGAGGGGGAATTGATTGGGTGTTACTCCGCCACTCTTCGGTAGCGGAAGTTCGAAAGGCGGAAAACATGGCCGGCATGGCTTGTCTGATAGCCCCTTCCAGGGGCTCGGGGAGGCTTTGCTATATCCTTTCCGGTGTAAGGAAGGCTGCTCGTACTTCTGGTACAGGTACAAGAAAAGAGATCCTACCCAGATCGGGGAGAGAACTGATCTTCATCCCTTTAACTTGGGCGGTCATCTTCTGTGGACTGCGAGAGGCATGCCTTGGAGATAAAAGTTCGAAAGCGCAGTAATATGAGAAGCTTCATTTTTTTGTTTAAGGAAATGCCTTTTTCTGTAGCTGCTAAAGTTAGGGAGCCTTTGCCTATTATCTGAAAAGTGGCAGCACTAGTTGAGATGGCTATGGATTTTCCGCATGACCTTTCGTAGAGCGGAAAACAGCAAATATATGCGCATACAGAAAGGGAAATGGGGTATTCAGAGCACTATTGTGGATTTTGTAGAAATTAAAGATAGTTCTTGTGTAGTCTTGATGTCGTGGTACCCACCAACCGAAGCCCACAGAAATTAGGAGTTTACAGTTGTTTCAGCTTTGTTTTCTTATCAATCCTGATTTGCATGTGCAGCCTGGCATTAGTGCACAGTACCAAATACAATGCTGTCAAATCCTCGGTGTTTAACAATGGCCATGCAGGTAGTAATAGATTACACAAACAGCATGAATGCAAATAAACCATGGAAAATCTAGCCAATAATGTGTACACCTGGATAATAGACAGCAATTGCTGAGACATTCCTGGGTATGTATTATCCTGTTAGAGCTCACTCCTCCCCTCCTCAACTTCTGGATAGCCCTGACCCCAGCACTGGCTCTGAAGTTGTTCTTGGGAGTTTGGAGTTGCAGTTGGTGTTGAAGGAGCTGGAGGGAAGGCATTCCAAAGCCGCTCCAAAGGCACCTTGCCATTGGAATGTGTTTCTACTCTGATTTTTCCTATAGCTGTCTAGCAGCCATAAGATTGTGTCCTAAAGAAATGAAATATTTAAGAGTAATTATACCAGTTGACCTGTTGAGTGATAAATTGAATTAGCAAACAGTGATCAAAAGTATGGGAAAAAATGGTACACATTGAACTTTAAATGATTGAGAAAGAAATTGTGATTAAAATTCAAAATTCACAAAAATTCAACAGCAAAATGAACGTATTTATTTCATATATTACCTCTGAGTGATCAAAAAGCTTAGTTGCTTAAGCTAATTTATGTGTACTTTTACATGATTTTGTGTGTATTTTCTTTTCAGCTACATCATGGACACGGGAATGTAGTTCACACACTGATCAGGTGTCCAGTAAGACAGATATGGTAAGAGATTTTGTGCTTGGTAACTTGTATGTTTGTACAAAGCTTATGAGTTTAAATGTAGGATTAAAACAAAATACCTGTGTTTGAATGGCACCTTATCCGGTCCTAAAACTGCATATGAGCGAAGAAGTGCAGTCCTACGGAGGTAAACATAAGCTGCCATAGTGCACTGGAACCCTGGAGCCAGAGGTAATGGAGAGCTAGTGAAAACCAAATGCTTACACAAGCAAAGGTGAGAAACTGGGAAAGCATAGCAGGACCAGAGGCAGAAGTGGTGTCAGAAACAGGCAAGAGTCTTCTCACTGTGCAGGCCTGGTCTGAGGTGCCCTATTTTAGCTTTGAGGATACTTGGGAAGATACATAACCACTGTGTAAAATATGGTGTATAGCTTATTAATACAATAATAGAATAGAGATGCAGAAGATCAATAAATAAGTAAAGAAAGCTTACACTCCCTTTATCTGGCTTATTGGTTCCCTGAATAGGCCAGGGCTGCTCATGTGGCTCTCCAAGGTACTTTTGTGGAACGGGCCTTTTTTGCTCATCAAAATAGCTGCTTCTGCGGCTCCTTCTGCTCTGTGTTGGATGACTGTAAGCCTCTGAATTGGTGGTTTATGGCTATTACCATAGGATTGTGCCCTAATTAAAACAAGAAGAGTACTTCCTGACAGCTAGGACCTCTAGGGTATGGAATGGGCTCCCATGGGCGGTGGTTGAAGCCCCATCGGTGAGGGTGTTCAAGGACAAGCTGGACATGTACATGGTAGGCATGCCATGCGTGGAGCTGGCTGGAGCCAGGGTCAGACTAGATGGTCCAGGAGGTCCCTTCTGACTCGCTCTGTTTCTCTGTTTCTGCTTTACTTTTATGACTGTTGTTGTTAGGGTGGACCAGCTCCTAATTGGAAGCCACAGTTGGTGGTTGCTTCATCTGCCAGGTGCTTACAACAATATCTTGTATACTTGTAGTACAGAGTCTGATCTGGCCCAGGTTTTGATGCTACATATTGCAAGCAGCTTGCCCTGTGCAGGATGGTGGTTTTGTGCTTGTATAAACAGCACATAAACAAGGCAGGATGAAAGGACTACCTCTAAGACTGTTTCTGTTTCAGCCTGTACCAATGGAAAATCCCTATAAGGAGCCTCCTAAAAGGTGTATCTTGTGTGGGATAACTGTTGACTACAAGAATATTCAGGTAAATTCCTTTATATTTTGTGTGCTGTTGAGTTATATTAAACAGAGTAAAACTACCCTTAAAGAGTCATCAGGGTAAATACCATGAAAGTTCATTTGTCTGCTCTCTTGCTAGTTACCATAAATAGGCACCTGCTCCATTCATATGTCTTCATTCATCTCCTAGGAATGCTGGAAAGAATACTAGTTTCATTCCCAGAAAAGATATATCAGAAATACACCTATGAGACACTTCCACAGACCAGCATTTTATAATGCAGCAGAAAGGCCAATTCACAGGATTGGAAATGTAAAGTGCGCATTGGACATGCACCAGATTCCCATGGCCTTTCATTTAAAATTGGATGGGTTCAGGATTGCAGGAATCCAGCATATTTTACATGCGCTTGAATATTGCCTGTGCACCACACAAGTTATGTTGATAGGGCCAGAGCCACTGTCATCTCTCAAGTACAAAGAGTTGCATCCATTTCCATATTTCACTATGTAAACTCTTTCAAGTGTAGGTGAAATGAAGACAGGTAGAAGCAGCAGTGCATTCTGAAAGCAAGGTGCTTCTCGGTGCTCCACTCCACATTGCAATGACCTGGGCTGCATGATGCAGCCTTCTAATGAGTGAATTTACCTGTGGGGGCTGTCACATTGTGCCAGGCACCTGAGGACACCAGTTTTGCATGGTGTCCATC
Source organism: Varanus komodoensis (assembly GCF_004798865.1). Taxonomy (NCBI): domain Eukaryota; kingdom Metazoa; phylum Chordata; class Lepidosauria; order Squamata; family Varanidae; genus Varanus; species Varanus komodoensis. The sequence goes on from NW_025335568.1 coordinate 11,434,589, forward strand.
TTGCACTGTTGTGTTGCAGGTGGTAGAAGCTGTTTGAGGGCTAGGCACCTCTCAGATAATATGATTATTTAATGGTTGCCTAATGCTCAGAACAGTTCAATACAAGGAAACTGAGTACCTGTGGGTGCCATAGAATAATGGCTTCTGTGAGCATCTGGCATGATGCAACAGCCCCATGGATAAATTAAGCCATGTAGGCTGTTGTAACATGTGAACAGCCTTATTGCTCTATTTCCCAACCATGAGCAGAAGTTTCTTGCAGGCTTATTTGCTGATTGTCCTTTTGCATGCAGTGTCCCTGCCCGTTGCAGAATAATGCCTGCCCAAGTCTTTTTTCTAACCATGATTAGCTCAGAGTACAGGTTGGGCATCCACTTCTAACGAGCCAATGTGGTGTAGTTGTTAGTGTTGGACTGGGACATAAGAGTTCTGAGCCTCTCAACTTAACCTCATAGGTATGTTGCTGTGAGGATAAAATGGAAAGAACCTTGCAAGCTGCAAGAGGAAGAAAGTAGGGTATACATTTAATGTAACATTAAATCATGGCTGCAAACAGTGGAGTGTATTTACTATAATATTCTACTTATTATATTTCTGTACTGCCCAATAGCCAAAGCTTTCTGGCTGGTTTTCAAAAATTTACAAAGATAGTCAAATATGCCACCATATGTAGAAAGCTGCAAAACAAGGATGGTGGAATTTGTATCCAAGTAGTGGTGAGTCAGCTCATGAGGGTACTCGCAATAGTTGACTCTAAAAAAGAAGTATCTGCAGTGGGCCTTTAATTCAGTACCTCCTACAACCAAATCTCCCCCACCCACTCAGCTCAAGCTGATTTATTAGATCTTATTTCTGTCTTATTTTCTCCCAGAAAATATCTGGATTTTAAACTCTTGTATTAGTTGGTAATACTATTTTGCTTTAAAGAATAAACACTTAAATCTGATTGATTGAACTGCAAGAGATGTTACAGACTTAGGACATGTAGAAGGTATCCAATGTATTTTGTTTAATAAAGATCTACGTACTTTTCTCCCACAGCTTTTGTCGCAGTTTATCTCACCATACACTGGTCGCATCTTTGGTATGCATATCACAGGTATGTAACAAAAAATAAACTTTCCACTCAATGCTAATTTTTCACCACTTTTAATTTAAAACTATTAAATTTGCTGGCGACTCATGAGGTGTGGCATTCTAAGCTATGTTGACTCAGAGGCACACCTTCAAACTGAAATGGAAATACAATTTTTATTTAGGGTATCCTTTTATGGCCTGTTGATGTCATCTGGGTCAGTGCAGGCAAATAGGATTCTTTGAAGTCCTTGCTCTGAGATCCTGAAGTCCTGCAGCTGGGACTCTGAAGGGCAAGCCCCTACCCTGCCACCCTTGCAGCTGGCACAGAACGAAGCATGCTGGCTGCCACCCTAGCAAGGTTACAACTGAGATTTGGAGGGGAGAAAAGGGTGTGCAGGGGAAAGAAAGGAAACAGGCCACAGGCTCAAGCAGTTTCTACTGGCATCCCAGCTCCCTCCCGCCCCATCCCAGCACTTTACTTAAATGGTCAGAAAGAGCCGTCTGCCCATTGCAATGTGTGGCATCCATGGCTGCTGTCTTTTCTTCCAGGCATAGGACGGATCCTTTTAAAGTATAATCCCTTACTTTTTAAAAACCCCCTTAGGGTCCACTGATACATATGTTTAACAGAAAAAGTCCTACATGCTGTGGAGAATGCTGAGAGTTGTCTTTTCTGTCTCATCATTTCACCCTTAGTTGCTTAATTTGGGTTCAAGTAGGCATTGAACATTTACTATTGCCAGAATACCTTTCAGAAGGACTGTTCGATTTCATAGGTTTATGTGAGAAGAAACAGAAGGAAATTGGAAAAGCTATTAAAAGAGCCCGATTTGCAGGTATGTACCTTTCAAAATACAAATATCAAGGATATTTTTAAGGCTTTATTTTTTTAACATTTTAATTGTTATGTTGCAGGATTCATGTCGGTTACATATAAGGACCCAACCTTCCTCAGTGACCCTAAAATATGTAATATAAAATATCCAGATCGTCTTGATTAAACTATGTTCATAAAGTTGTTTTTATAATTGGCCTGTGCTCATTACTAGTAGAACCTTAATAAAGAAGTCACTTGACACAACAATAAGCCTGCTGCTATTTCCTGTTGTCTAGCGTACAGAAATTGTTCAGGATACAAGCCCTGTTAAGGAGCATACATTATCACATGAATGACAAAATGCTGCACCAGGTGTTAGGAAAATGCTGCTGTTTCATATGTAGGATACATCACATGCTATTATACCTGGTTGTAGATCGTATCTTTATGGGAGTAAGGTTCACTTTGCATAGTGGGACTTACTCACAGAGTTAAGTTCAGGTTTAGCTGCAAATCTTGGATCCCGTTTACTACTTTAATAATAAACACTGGTGTGAACAACTGAACTATTAGAACACAATCTAAAGTGAAATTGTGATTGGAATCTTTATAATAAGTTTTGGTCTTTTTCCTTGTCAGCTGCCTCAGAACAGAATTTGGTCTTCAGTGTAACTCCTTCAGCTTTAGTACAGCAAGTTGCTTAAAAGACAAGACATCCTGTTGTGTTTTGAGTCCAATATTTATAGAAAACAAATATGCACAATATGTTTGGTGCTGCCTTCCTGTTAGTGATAAGCCAAGGATGGGGAATTTTTGATTTGCAGGCGTTTCCTTCACAGACCCGCTCTTCTTCTGGTAGAGAAGGGCAGCTTTGCTCTAGTGTGAGGAGTCCGTTTCTCAATGCAAAGAGAACTATGGAGCAACTGCTCTCTTTCTGCGGGACCATCTATGCCTCCATAGAATAAGAAAATAGACCCCTATGAGGTGGCAGGGGAGTTCATAAGGGAAGGGAATGTTTCATTGCCTCATCCCACTCTAGGGGTGGCTGAGAAAAAGATCCAGTCTCTGGGGTCAGAACAATTCCCCGCTGTTGGGATAAGCAATGCATAATTTACTGAGAAGGAGCTATCTGGACAAGTTTGTTTCCCCTGAATTTGTAGGCATAGCACTTGTTTAAACTTTTAATGGCTAAATTGCCACATTTTAAGGATTTGTTCAAATACCATGAATGAATGGGGAAGGATAATTATGTACGAAACAGCTGATGGGGAAGGATGGCAGAAAAAATCCTCATCTTGAAGGATTAGATAGCTGGAGATAATGCAGGTTCATCTGGCTCTTTTGTTATATCCTCATCTGCATCTGTGTTAGCATTTCTTTCTTGGTCGCTGTTATCTTGGTCTTCTTGAAATAGCTTTCTACGAAGATGGAATGAACGAAGCCTTTTGAATGGCTTTGGTCCGCTTGTACCCACAGTAGGTTTGCGCTTAATTACCTGCCTCGTTTCAGCTTCGGGAAAATTACTTTCTTTGAGCATTAAGGTCAGCTGATCCATTACTTTGATGTTATGGTCAATGTTGCAGCAGTACTTAGATACCTGTCTTCCTTTTAAAGTAACAATGCTTGTTTGCAGCCCAGAATTTGGAAAAAGGGTTTGCAAAGCTTGACAAAGGAAAATATTCTCTTTGGGTTCATCTTCATGGCTTTTATTCTTTCCTGAAATTGATAGAAAAAACTGAGAGAAAGCTTCAGGATATTTTCCTAAGATATGGCAACTGTTACAGACTAAAAACTTCAACTGTATAGAAAGTCAACTGCTTGTCCTAGAAAACTTTACTGTTTATTTCCTACTAAAATGATAAATCAAAAGCACTAGATAATTGAACAAGGTTTTTTTTTATAGAACACAGCTTTCTTATCTTCTCACTTACTTGACTTGGCAGGGGAAACTGGAGGCATGGATACCTCTGCATATTTACATGCTCTGTACTCACTGATGGTTCTGCCTTTTTTGTGGAAACAAGTGTAGAGTCACTGGAAAATAACCTTACCTGTCAAATAATCTAGAACTGAATTTATGCATTTTACAATATTAATTAGCCTTTTACAGAGTTTCTACATTGCAACATCTGTTCACTGAAACTTAAACTTGCCACCTCATTGTCCTTTTAATGCAAAAAGCACATTAAGGATACAGTCCTATGGTCTGTGCTCTCAACACATGGGAGGGAGGGGAGGGCTCTAAAATCCAGAACCCTGTTGGCAAGACACAGGCAGGGCAGGAGAAATGACACACAATTTTGTTCCCTGCTCCTCTTTAAAAGGAGCAATTTAGCTTGACAGACCTCCAAGCCCATCTAACTACTCAGCAGTGGTGGATGATTATGGAAATGGAGAAGCTACAGGATCCTGCAAATCTAGGCCTCTTCCCTCCCAGAACCCTGCCCCTTTCTGCCCTCCCCAAACAGCAGTTTCTCTGGTGCTTTCCATGTTAAAGGGGGCTGGGAATGGTCTTGGCTTTCCTGTCCTGTGTTTGTAGCAGAGTTTATGGCCTCAAGGGTGGGAATCCCCATATCTTATAGTCTCTGGGATGACTGCTACTATTTTAGGGTGCCAGAGGGCCTTTGGTTGCTTTCTTCCAGTGAGCTGGAAGTAAAATGAAGGTTATGTAACCTTACCTGCAGTTTGCATCTGCTCTCTTTTCCTTCTTACTGTTTGTTTTAGTTGATCTACTTCTGTCAGCAGATTCTCTACTGATCTTTCACTATCTACTACTTTACTGCACAAATTCTAGAAGAGAAGAAAATCTGTGAAATACTGGATCCTTGCCAGTACCTGCATTTTTTTATATAATAAGCTTTGCATTCATCATTTGAAAGCGCTTTTCAGATCAGCTACAGAACTGGTATACAATCATAAGCAAAAAGCTACATTACTAAGACTGGCTAACTGTCCTGTACTCCATATCTGACTATTGGATGAGCGGAACTTTATGGAAAAGCCTTTAGAAAAGCAAAATGTCTGGCCCTGTACTCCATAACGGACGACTGGATTTTCATTTGGATAAAAGAAAATGCAGAAACTGACTCTTATATTGTGAACCTTACACTTGGCATGTCCACCCAGTGCTCACAACAGCAGGAATACTGGAAATACACACGTTCCCTTTCTTCTCTTTTGGCCTAGGAATATTCCTGTATTGAGAGCACTTAGCCATTCACGGAGATCTCACAGTCCATACGAATCCCACAGTTGTCTTTCTGTCTTATTTATTGTATTTATATCCTGCCTTTTCTTCCTTTCAAGGAACTCAAGGCAGCTTGCATAATTTTCCTCCTCCTCTAAATTTTATCCTCACAACAGCAGCCCTGTGAGGTATGTTGGACTGAGAGTCTGTGACTGGCCCAGTCATCCATTGAGCTCCATAGCTGGGTGGGAACTAGAACTTGGATCTCCCAGGTTCCCAGTCCCGCACTCTTAACCACTACAGTGGCGAGCAGCCAAGGTGAACCATGCTCAAGTCACTGCGGGCTTAGGATTAGCCTGGGGCTCCTGCTGTGCCTGACAAACATTCAGGCACAATGGGGGACCTCCTTTCCCGCTCTTTCCACTGGTAGCCCAGGAGACACTACAGGAGCACAAAGAGGAGTGAAGCAGAGATGACAGCCACTCAAAAATGTCATGGTGTCTTAGTGTGTAACCATTGAGATGAGATGTGCTGATAAGGTGCATTTCATCATCTGCATGGATGTGCTTGACAGAAATTGGAAAATTTGCCTACAGATGATTTCAAGAGTGCCTATCCTGACATAAGTGATAATCGTACTTATTTCTGAAATGCATAATGTACCATGTGAATGGGGTCCTAGTTAATGGGGCTAGGTCTTTTCTAATTTATCACATCCAACTTCAGGATGCTTTCCCTAAACATTTCTTTATTCTGGGATTTGGCACAGTTATTTTGCATTGCTGGATAAACCTCCAAGACACAGGGTTTCTAAAAAATGTATAACTTACCTTCAGTTCCTCCTGCAAAGTAGCATACATTTCATTAATCTTATGAACCTCTTTTAGAGACCCATCTTCATTAAAAAATGCTGACCTTTTGATACAAAAAGAAACCTAGAATGTACTATTTGCATCTGACATTTTTAATAAAGTGGATTTTGAAATATCTACATTTCAGTATATTAAATAAGGACACTGTAATACAACCTTAACTGACACAAAACTATAAAAACAAATGGTAGACCTCAAGTGCTGAAACACTACACTGGATGAAGATGGCTCTCCTTAAAATATTAGGTAAGATTATTTCAAATCATGTTAGAAGCAAATGGCAGTGTAGTTACTAGAGCTTATAGCTGTTTAAAAGTGTGCAAGTGTATAAATTCCCTTGGAAAGATTACACAGCCTCTGTCTTTCTGTGCTAAAGCCTTTCTGTGTTCTGTACTTGTGCCTTCCAACTGTGAACTTGGAGTCCTACAATGAAGCTAAATTGAGAAATAAAAGGGAGTTACCAGCACATTCAGGAGAGCCCTGATGTTAAAAAAATATAAACACAAAACCAAGAAGCAGCAACACCTCACCCTGGGGTGGACAGGACCAGACCAGTGAGGACTGAGCCCTGGAATGCTGATTGTCAACAGGGGGAAAAATAAAATGAATAGCGGGGGGTAGATTGGCTTGCTTGAGTTCCTAATTGAAGAATAGAAAACTTGCAGTCCTTCAGATGTTTGGGCCTACAGCTCCCACCAACAGCCAGTTGGGATGGGTACTGCAAGCTGTAACCTTTAGAACTAATCTGAAGGACTAATGTTGCCATCCCTGCCCTGACAATCTGTAATATTCTGTAGGAAGGCATAGCTAGAATCCTAAGCAGCAGCAGTTGTTAACGGGTGGGGGTGCGTAACCACATGTTGTCAAGTCCTATTTGTGATTCTGGATGAACTATAAAGGGATGCTTCATTTCTACTAGTTGGGGAACATTTGAAGTCTGCACAAAGTGTTACTGGAGATGTCATACAAGAATGCTCTTTTCCTACCTGTGTTTTGCAATTGTTCTACGAAAGCCAGAAGAAATACAAGAGCCAGACACAGTTCGGTAACCTTGCTGTTCAGCCATTCCCAGATTGGCAACGATAAGTGGAACTTTCTGGAAAAGCCTTTAGAAAAGCAAAAAGATTAATATTATAACAAGTTCTATGAAATGCTTTTGTCAATGCATAAGATCAAGACCATTCCCTGATTAAGTTTTAATGCAACTAAGAAGCCATATGAGGGCCATCCTTGGGACTGCAGTGTTTCGCAGATCTCCCTCTCCACCCATGGAGAAGGGATACTGCCCTCAGGACCCTCTTTGCAGTAGTCATGGAAAACAATCCTCCTGCTCTGCAGCAGCAAATGCAAAAATTCCTAGACCACCAGAACAAAAGATGGGTGGGGAGAAGTCAGCTGACAGGTATCCTCACTTCTGCTTCCAGTTGGGACCATTGCGAATGATTATTAAATTGTAAGAGACAGAATGACCAAATTAGGGTTGGGGGGGAAATGTTACGCTGTCTGTTCTATTAGCACAGCCCCATCAAGGTTTCGATTTAGTATAACCCTGCCATGGGTTCTTTTTGCCCCACTGAACTGCCCTCCAGCTCTCTAAAGTTCAACACTGCTCATCCAGAAATAAGAGATCTTAAGCCTTTTAGATATATCTTATTTCTATAAGAAAATATGGCAGAAACCAGAAATGCAATGCTACATACATCACCTTATTAAAAACTCCCTTCAAATACCTCTGATACTAGCCATGTAACTATGGCTTGGCAACCTACAAACTAGCACCAACTTTTATAGTTCTAGACAGTGGTGCATAATTGTGTCCAGTCTCTGGTGTTAAGAATATAATGACAATCTAAAACATGGCAAAGAAGGTAGATCCATTCCAACAGTCTTGTTGGATCTCCAGATTTGAAGAGTCAGAGTTGCTTTCAAGGTTTATCAGTGCTTATTCTGTGCTAGCAGGAGAAGGCTCAGCATATATCTGATGTCCCACCAGTGCATTCACAGAAACCTCCTCCGTCCCCTGCCAGCCTCCATGTCTCTCACAATTTCATTTTAGAAAATCAAGTATACAAGGAGTCTAAGGAAATGAAAACGGTAAGTGGCTACAGCCAGTATTCGTCTTGAAACATGGTCACAAAGGTAAACAAGCAGGGTGGGGTTGGGGGACAACAACCAGAAGAGCTAGATGGGTGTTTAGCCTTTCTGTGCTGCCTTTTTCGGTCGGCTTGGATTTAGAGGTGGGGCCGTTAACTGGTTTGTTTTGGTGTAGTGTATGCTTTTGCCTGGTGTGTGTAGTTTGCCAGTTTGTAGGTGTGCAATGTTTTGTCAATATGTTTTTCTGAGCATCACCAGTCTGTCTGCTGTGAAATGAGAAGTTGTGGGAGGGGGGTTGTTTTTGCTTTATGGAACAAATATATGATTAAACAGACACCATCTCTGTTTTCTGTTCAGTGTCTTGGAGAAATTACTTCTCTTAGAGCCTCACCAGACCATCCTAAGTGAAATGGGCGTTCAATCAGATAACAGGTTACACAAGACTGGGTTTGTGTTTTGGACCCAAGGCTCCACATATACCTCACAGTTATGTCCTTTTCTTCATTTACTTTTGCTATATTCTCACTACTGTTCCTTCTGGGAAATGGGTATGTTGTGATTGGCCAAGCCCAACATGGTAAAATTTTTGTGAGAATACTGATAACACACTCAAATTTAAAAATGTGCTCACCAGTCTGAAAAGATTGAGACTCCCAATATTTATCATCTAGTAGCTTAAGCACCTGAGTTATGGCAACTTACATGATCTGGACTATGTTTTGAAGCAGGAAGGATGACATAGGGTCACAGCTGAGATCTGTGAAACCAGCTTACATGATGTGTCATTCATGCAAATATAGAGGCCAGAAAGCCTTCCATCATTTCAGAACATTATGTGCAAACCAACAATCCTAAGCAGGACTTCTAAAGGACCGTAATAAGCCTAATTATGGCCAGTTATAGCCTGAGATGGCAAAAGCACGAAAGTGAAACTTTAGCTGCACAAAGCCAATTTCCATTACAAAACTCCCCCTGACAGGAGTATATAACTTGGAAGGCAACACCACCTCTTGCACTTTCTCCTGAAAACCGGAAATTCTGTCCACAGCACTCACATTCTGTAATTATCACCCCGGGGGGGGGGGGTGCTATTTCATCACTGACAAAGGCAGATGATGATGTGATTGACAGAAAGGAAAAAATATTCATCCATCTGCATTTTGCCAGTTGCTTTACTTATATGCACATGCTTTGATGGAAGGGCAACCTATTTAATTATGAACTTCATGGCACAAGGATGCAGAATGTAGAACCCTTCAGATGTTACTGGACTGCAACTCAATCAGTCCCAGCCAGCACCATCAATGGTTAAGGATGATGGGGCCTGCAGTCCAGCAACATATAGAAGGGCACACATCCCCTATCCCTGCCTTATAGCCAGAATTGCTATTGCTATGGAAGTAAACAGATAAGTTCACTGGAGTTACTTACCCCTCTTGTGGTTTATACAAGGCATATTCAAGTTTGTAAGTGGATGAACTTGCAGAAGTGACACTGGAAGTTAGTAACAGAAAAACAAGGCCCTGATTCGACAAGTATGTCTGTAAATGCTTATGAAGGAGTCGCTCCCTGAATGTCATGGACTGGTCAGTGTTACGCCTGAGTTTGTACCAGCCTACCACAGTCTGGAAAAGAAACAGCAATCTGAAAATTAGATATAGCTTCCTGATTAGAAAAATTGGCTGCAAAGAAAAATAAATCACAAGGGCCTTAATTACTGATAGGTGCTCTTTCACCAGCATCTGGTATCTAACCCGGTCTTGCAAAAAAGGCCACAAAAGTTAGTAGCTCTTAAACATATTTGCTGCCCCGTGTGCCTATACATATTTTTGCCTCTCATTCAGTTTCAGAACTAGTTTACTGTGTGGGTTACAGTGTGGGGAACCGCTCAAGCAAAAATAAGTCTGAAGTGCTCTTGGGTTCAAACAACTAACTTCATAAGTTCTTTGGATGCTGGCTTTTAAACACTGCTCTGATTCCTAAATTTAGAACTATAGTTTTAATTTATGTGGGACAAAAATGCAGGGCAAGAAAGTAGGGTGGAGAGGGGAAAAGTAATGAAGTTATGATGCTTTTTAAACTGGACATGGATTGATTCAGACCATGTACTTTTCACTCTAAAATTTCAAGAGCTGTTAAATATGCTCCATTACATAATCAACATAAAAAAGCACTAGTAACTGGGGTAAACTTTCATTTATTTCAAATAAGCTTGTGCAAGAAGAGTTTCTGGGCCATTAATGTGAAAGGTTTTCATACACTGAGAAGGCAGTGACTGCAAATGCAGTCATTGCATTTATAGGCGGCCTATAAATACATGTAAATAAATAAAATTCCCAGGCATGTTAATTCAGGAGTAAGTTCCACAGCACTCAACTGAACTTCCTTGTATATTAGCATGTACTGACTACAGTTGAAGTCTGCAAAATTTACTGGAACTTTTAGGTAAACATGGCTAGACTTACTTATAGGATTAACATGAATCAGGCTAAGGGAACTGATATAGGTCTTTAAATAAAATTATTGCTTATTATATCCATACATTTCCTTGAATCAATTCCAGTGAAGAGGTTAATGCTCAACACAAAGTACCTTTTTACATCCTGATAATAGTTTCTTCAGCATTGGCTCATTCAATTCTCCAATTGAGTTGTAAAAGCTGGAAAAGATGAATAAGAGGGCAATACTGAGTCAAATTGCTTTTACCCAGCTAAATGGTCATTTTCTAGAGTATTACTGGAACGAACAGCAAATCAATCACAAAAGGACGGTGATGGTGATGATGATGCCTGAAAAATAATGTATAACCCCAATCTTTGAACCTGGGGGTGGGCAAGTAGAAGGAATCAAAGGAAAAAAACATGTACCCCATCCTACCCAGAAATGATCACCACTGTGTTTGAGTCAGTGGGTCTTCATCTATATGCAGCTCTGTAAGGGGTTAAGTGGCAACATTTTAGTTCAGTCAGGTGTGTGGTGTGGCAGGCCAGTTTGCATATGTTTCATGGAATTCAAAGCAAGCTATTTGCATCCCGCTTGCATCTCAAAGGGTTTTACTGCATCCACAAATATACCTCTTGCCATGCTGTATTAGACAGATGACAAAATAAGTTTTAAAGCTTACGTTTGAGATCCTCTTAAAATGTGCATGGAATCCACTGTGCAATCCTATACATGGTGACTCAGAAATAAGTACAGCTCAGTTCATTGGGGCTGTTTCTAAAGAGGTGGACATAGACCTGGGAATAACACAGAACTCAGTGGGGTTTAGTTCTGAACAGAAATGCATACAGCCATTCTTTTAAGGTTCCGTTTGTGACAAGACATATTCTGTTGTTGTAATGCAAGGCTTGGAGTGGCTCCAGTGCGCACAGCTCTCCATACGTTGCCATTCGTTTTAGCATTAAATATGTGAAGTAGCCCTGCTTGCATGTGTCACCCAAACAGTATAATCACAGTGAGTATTGCCAGTTTTAAAGAACTGATATCTTCCATAATCAATTATTTCATATTCTTATAAAGGCAGATGCAACAAAATCCAAGCTTATGTTTAAAAGTAGGTGTAATATTTACTAACCTGAAGGGATGGTAACATGGAATGTGTTTTTGTATATCTGAAACAAAAGAACATTCTATTTGTCTTGAAAGTTTGGTACAGACATCTGCTACTTCTTTCATTTAAAATATTTAAAATGGATATTTAAAAACCAAGGATTCACAGAAAACTTGTAAATTATTATACATCACAACTTCATTTACTATAATCATGTCAGAAATGTCTGTTGTTCTATTATTTAATTTTTTGCAAGGTTGGATTTAGTGTTCAGTCATAACTTTGCATGAAATGTTCTATTTTAACCCTAAAATCATGGACAAGCAAAATCTGATAATATTGAAGACCTCGAAATACACAGGTCTAGTTCTAGTTATACTCAGAACTATATATAATAAACCTTGCAGACCGACCAACTGACTGATCTACTTTTCTGGGAGACAGGGTAATATCAAAGATATGGACATTTTTTTCTTCTGTGGAAACCAGTGGTGGGCGACTTTCTCTCCTGTATTTGTTAGAATTGTAGTGAGATGAAGGTTAAAGATCATTATCAGCAGTGGGAAAACCAAGGTCTTTATCAGGACCACTGGGAGGAGGCTTTAACTACACTCCCCATTGCAGTCATCTTGATCAACACTGCCTGAGGAAAAATATAGCAATCAGTTCCCAGTCATCCAGCTGATTGCCCTTACATCACAGGGCCACAGCTGTACCTTCCCTGTCTGCTGATTTGAAGAGAAAGGAAAGCAGGGGACCATTGTGAGGATCTTTAACTGCTTTAAAAGGACAGACTCATGGAGGAGAAGGCTATCCTTGGCTGCTAGTCCTGAAGGTTATATGCTACCCAGTTGCACAGAACTTGGGCAGGATGATGCTATTGCACGCACAGACTGCTTGTGCAATCCTGTGAGCAGCTGTGAACTGAATGGTGGACAAGATGGCCCACTGGTCTGATCTAGCACATCTCCCCAGAAACGATATATTCATAAACCTTTTGAGAAGGCTCATTCCACTGACTTACCAATTGTATAAATAACTTCGACATCATCCATTTGAGAGTCAGTAATGCTGTTCTTAGCTTCACCCTTCACATCTCCAAGGAGGAAGCCTTCCTTTGTAAGCAGAGAAGGAAGACACATCAAAACAACATAGGTGCAGGGGGATGGCCAATGCAATTCAAATTTAAACCTACTTTCTGCAAAATGATGAGAAGACCCTTTAAAATGAACACAATTCTGTTATAGCAATATAAGTGCTAGCTTGCAGATAGGGGACTCTGCATTTTCTAAACAAAACAAATACATTGCTCTGTCCCTATCTTAACATGAGTGCACAGCAATTTGCTTTAAATGTTTTGGAATAGTACTGAGTAATAATGTTCTATGTCTGTCTTTTTATTGCAGCCCCCAGTGAAGAAAAGTATAATTTCTGAAATGCACTAGGCAATAATAAAAGGCTTTCCACAACTACCAGAGACTTTTAACTCTCTCCCATTGATTCTTGTTCCAGACACACAGGGTACAGCTGAGGATGAGATTTCATTATTAGTGGAATGTAATGAGAGGAAGAATTTGTTTTAAAAAGCACAATCTTCAATAAGGTAAAACAAAGGGATGATGACTGCTCGATCTATATCTTAAAAAAATAATTCAAAACCTTCAATAATTTCCAATCACCTAATAAAAATTGCCATCACAACCCCTACCTATTCAGATACATGAAAATTTCTCATTTGAATTTCCACATAGGAACATTTTTCACAGGTAATCCTCTGCTTATTTTCAGGAGTTTATTCTGCCTTACATGATTGTAAGGGCAGCACATGGCAGATTGTAATGATAAAGACATTCACACATGTACCAGCTGCCCTTGTTCCGTAGGCCAATAGTGTACTCATATTTCCACAGTGCAGTTCACAGAGCAGCTAGTTTTTCTGGCAGGAAACATGTGGTCCTCCCATGGCCACAGCAGCCATGACACCATGTTCTTTCGGGATAGTAATGGCTACAGCCTCCCAGAAGTCTTTGGACCCAAGTGTGATTCTTCTTCACTTCTCCAGTGACACATATGGTAGGACCAGTCTTAGGGGTTTCTAGGGCCAGAGAGGAGTGTTTGGCTTCCAACAGAGACATGGGGAATGTATTACTTTTCAACATCAACATCAGTATCAATAGCTGAGTTCCACATGAGTTCACAATACTGAATGAAACATTCAACATACATCAGTGCCAGCAAAAGACCTACAGCTGATAACCATTTAATAAGTCTGTCGAGATTGGATCAAAACAGGTGAAAACAGTCTGTATCCAGGCAATCTTCCTTAATTATACTTGAGACTGAATTCACACATACTCTGTGGCAAGACAGGAGCCAATTTGTTTAGGTGTGTTAAACTTTAGGAGATGGGCATAGGGATAGGTACAGTCTTGACATAACAAAAGGATCTGAATTGCAATGCTTTGCTTGCACATGGTGTTTAAAGATAGTGAAGCTTTATATGGTTAGATGTTGATGCCGCTGCTTTTTTTCTAAGGAGGGGGAAAAGGTGAAGTACTTAGAGGGCTTGCAAGATAAGCCTCCAAAGGAAAGTTGTGAACAAGCAGCAAAAAATCCAGTGTGTGTATTAAATGGCAGTACTGGGTGGGTAATAGTATAATTTGTTTCTAGTCTAAATATGCATAAAATTGCACTCTAAGTGTGAGTTTACACATACATGCATGCTAGGTCAGAAATTTCAAAATGGAGATTTTCTCCAAAGTGCAAGGAAACATATGTATCCTTCTAGTTCTGTATGCTAACTGAATGGTTTGCACAGTTTAATTGTGTTTATTCTGTTATAGGTTACTTTGGGATCCATCTGGAACAAGTGATGGGAACCATGTTCAGGGAGCTTTCAGATAGGGGACAGAGGTTCTTGTCACTACTGATCCATATATATATTGCAGCAATTATGTCTTTTCTTTCTTAATAACCCAATCTTCCCTCCCCCAAGGTGGGAAATAAGAAACGGGAGTTCAGGGGAGAATTACAAACTGAAGACCCGTATGTCCAGACCGCTATAGAATTCTATGAATGAGAAAGCAATTGCCCAATAAAAATCTTGTCAGTGAGCAAGGAATTGAGTAAGAAGGGCTCTTCAGTCTGTGCAGCATAGCTCCACAAGCTGAGGAGGGAAATTTGAAATAAACCTCCAATGCAGACAGATACAGTGGAGACGCAAGCCAGCAGCGGTGCAAAATCTTTGCTCAGGCAGGGAGTGCAAGATAATTTTAAGCATAGCTTTTAACATGAAATCGGAAAGTATAGTCTCTTTCACGCACATGCGCGCACAAAGTCACTTCCTACCACCACACAAGCTTGCACTTGCTTCTAGAGAAGTGATTCACACGCTAAACGTGTGTGCCCGTGCCTTCCTGCTATCAGTTTATCGCTGTATGCAATGGGACGCCCATATGTGCGCGCGCGCACATTCGAGGATAAGACGAAACTGAAATTAAGGCAGTAGGTGGCAGCCAGGACAGGAGATGTGCACCCTTTCTATTTACTATTGCTTAGGTCTTCCCGCAGGAGAGGAAAGGGGTCTCTGCACATGCTCAGGTGCTCCCTTTCCATGTCTCGACGGCTTATTGAAAACACGTCCGAGGGCTTCAGCAGGGGATGAAAGAACCCCCCGGAGAGAGGGAAAGAGACACGCATCCTCTTTTCAGGTCCAGCTCGGCACCTCCGCTGGACTTGTGAAACTGAAGCGGCGCTTCACGCCGCGGCAGTGCACGTGTGCACGGGCGCATCCGTGTCCACCCATCCACGCATCTCTGCGATTCCCCCCTCCAGAAGTAGCAGCGAAGCGACCGCCGCGGGGCTCCTGACGTACCGTGTCCGAGTCCGTGCTGAGGTGGTGGAAGGCGAGGGCGCCGAAGACGAAGCCCGGCAGGAGGGCCGTGGTGCTCTCCCCTTCCATGCCCCGCGCGGCGCCCAACTGTCGCGGGCCTGGCGGTCGGGCAGGCGAGGGAGCGAGGGCCGGCCGCGGCGCGATTCCCAGCGGGGAAGGAGCGGGGCGGTGCGGCCTTGAGGCCCGCCCTGGCGGAGGAGGCGGGGCCGGGGCCTCGCCGCGCTCGGAGGCAGCGCTGAGGTGCTTCCGCCGGCCGGCCGGCCTTGGGCACGGCGGGCGGGCGAGGCGGCGCTGGCGACCGGCCGCCCACGAGGCCCGGAGGCCGCGGCTGTGGGAGTCACTGGGCTTCTTCTGGGGAAGGGATCATAGCTATACCTTATTATTGTTGATGAGATGCATTGTGTTATATTGTACTATGTATTGATACTGGACATTGCATTATGTATTGTGCAATTGTACTAAGGTCTATTTTGATTCTGAATTGCTTACACTTAAATATTGTTTTGCTTAATTGTATTGCTCTAATGTATTATTGCATTTGTTTGGAATATGTTTTTGTTGTATTGTAAGCCACCCAGAGAGCCCTATGGGCTATGGGGCGGCTTACGAATGTAATAATAAATGAAAGGAAATGGAGGCCATCTGCCCCAGCACCCTGCAGCGCATGGGCGCTTGCCGAACCAAAGGGCCTGGGTGGTCTCCGCTGCATCGGGTCCCCCGGAGGAGCCAGCCTTTGGCCCCCATGTGCTTCACTTCCTCCTGCCCCCTCAGACCTTTCTCGTATCAGATGCGCTCTCTCCCATCCGCGCACCCCTTTTAACAAAGAAGGGAGGCCTCAGGGTTATGGGGCTACCCTCTAAGGATTGGCATCCCAAAACCTAGAGGCTACCTTCTCCCAGAACTAGCATAAACTACCTAAATTTCAAACTGAGGTTGACCTTTGTGTAGTTCCTGGGATTGCCGAGTCAGTATTTATTCCTCCTGTTGTCATGGTAAGCAAAGCACAACTGAGGAGAATTGCTGTTTCTTTTTCAGTTTATGTAGCAATTCCAGCTCCAAATTAGGAAGCGTACTTTTTAAAGCAATATTCTTACACTATTCTCTCTTACCTCATAAAGAGACACAGTCACAAAAGAAACATTCTGAGCAAACTAGTGAAACCAGTTTATCATTTGCATAATCTAAACTGAGCAACATTTTTTAGGATCTTTGATCTAATCTTTTTAGCAGCTACTGTAAATCTGCTTGATTAGTTACATAAGGATTCCTTTCAACAAAGGTGATAGAAATCTTTACCAGTTCACAGAAAAATATATAATGACAATAACCTGTATTTCTGGAATTATACATATATAAGGTCGTGGAAATACGGGAAAATCTATATACCTTCCCTTCACATGCATAAAGCATAGTCTGAGAGCCTAATTCTGTAAATGCCCTCCTTAGCTCTGAGTGAGTCAAGAAATTAAGAGAATAAGATCACACATCCTTAATTTGTGATGAATATAGCCCAGACGCTCAGGGATAGGTAGCAACAATTCTCACATCAAGAACACTCTCCGTCTTTCGTTCTATAAAACATTAATGCAATGTGAGCCAGTTGGAGGTTGATTTCAACTAATACTAATTAACTGATACCCTCCACTTCCCAGTAACTGAAATCCTGAAAACCAAACCCTTAAGACAGTTCATGACTTCTTAGAGCAATATGCTTGGAACGTCACACTGCTCGTTCTTGGTCTCTCTCTAATGGATTTCTTACCCTTGGATCTCTGCCATGCTTCCAGCTCCTCTTCAGAAAGGCTCTGTCTTCCCATGGTTTCAGGAATTGCACAACTCTTTCCTCTTCCCATATCTCTATTCTTCTCTGTTTTGCTCTGCAATCTCTTCAGTCGAGTTCTCCCCCTTTCTTTTCATTTGGATCAGAATCTACTCCCATGTCCTTTTGAAGTCCTTCTGCACAACTCAGGATCCGATCTCTAGCCTCCCATCCTAAAGTGCCTAATTTTTCTTCACACATTTTAGACCAGCCTTATCTAGCTCAGCATCCTTCAGGTGTATTGGACTACAGTTCCCATTATCCCTTGCCATCACAGGCACGCTGGCAGGGAATGATAGGAGTTGCAACTGAAAGCATCTGGTGGCCATCGCATTGGGGAATCAGATCAAATGTAAGATATACTTAACCTTAGAATTATTTAATAGGATTTAATAATATCCATTTAAACATAAAACTGATTAAAAAGCTAGGCAAAATAACTAAAAAAATCATATCATAGGATAAACCAATCATTTTTCTTAATAGTAGGTTTCCTTTTCATGAATTAGCATAAATTATAAATATATATAAAATGGAAGCAATAAATAAAATGTGTTATTCACAAAGGATGCAAGATACTAATTATATCT
This sequence comes from Varanus komodoensis, assembly GCF_004798865.1. NCBI lineage: Eukaryota > Metazoa > Chordata > Lepidosauria > Squamata > Varanidae > Varanus > Varanus komodoensis. The sequence goes on from NW_025335568.1 coordinate 11,452,490, forward strand.
ATAAAAAATCATGCTTTGGGCTGAGAGAGGCTTTGTTGAAACAGCATGTTTCTCACACAACAAACCATCTGTAAGTAGCTGAAATTGGAACTTTCCCATGTGGTGATTCACTGAATTGCAGGAGGCAGCCTTCGTAGAAGAACCTTCAAGATCCACGTTGCCCATCCAAGCTGAGCATTGGAACCTTCTGGGCAGAAAGGCGTTGGAAGAACTTCTTGCTTATCCTTGCTTGAGCCAACAAAGCTCTGGTATATCTTGGATTTCTGGGTTTGCTCTTGTTTTGGGTACTGGTTAGTCAATTCCTGGCTTGATCTTCAGTTCTGTTCTTGATTTGCCCTCCAAATGCTGACTCCCCTCTGGCTCTACTCTGGGTCCACTTGCTAGGGCCCTGATTGCTCTTTGGTCCTGTCTGTGGTTTCTGACTCTGTCCTTGGCCGAGTCCTGACACCATAATTGATTGGTTGGAAATGTGTCGTGTGCCCTTGGGCTCTCTTCCTGTTCCCTTTCCTCTTTGCCTCCTGCACCAGGCTTAACACAGAGCTTCCTGGTTAGTCAGTCTACACTTTGCTGTGACTTTCTGAGAAACTGTGGTTTGAACACTCTATAGAAAGCAGGATTGTAAACCAGGAACCAACTGTAGTTTGTTTAATCTGGTCTGCAGGGACCCCTCAAATCATAGCTTCCCATTTCGATGCCATGGCAAACTGTGTTCTAACTAGGATGTTTTTTGTTAGACCAGGTGCATAAGGAAAGGATAAAAAAACAAAAACATGTTTTGCTCATCTGGAATGTGATATCTAAACTGGCTTCAGAAGCAATGTTATTGTGAGATTAATTCAACTGCAGTTCACATCTACACAACTAAAAGCTTCCCAGTGGGCCATATTCCCTTTGGGAATTGATGCATGTGCAGAAAAACTCAAATTCTTCAAAATGACACTAAACATACAACTAAATCTATTCACACTCGACAAATGGAGCCTTCATCCTGCAACCTGGGGATAACTGACTTCCCCTGATCTTATATTCTGTACTGTAATTTACACATAAGTCCTATGAACTAGTCACAAAGTGCCTAGTTTTAAGAAAGTCCTCAAATTTTAGCCTCCTGTCTTTTATGTTTTTTCCCTGTAAGCCAAAACATGAATCTGCTAGCCATTTTCCTCTGTTGGCTGGCAAAGGTGTATATGTCACACAGCTCTCCTGAACTCCCCAAAGTAGCATACTGCCCTCAGGTGTGATGAAATTAATTTCCATTTAGAAGTTAAAATATAACTGTTAGTCCAGTTGGTTGCTGTGCTTGGAATTGAGGAGGGGGCATCTTGTCCTTCACCTCAGAGGAAAGTGTGTGCTGTAATTATTCTAGAAAATAAGATGAAGAAGTTCTTCATACTCTAAATGTGGTAGGAAACCCAAGGTTTAGCTTGCCCGTCTATAGACAGGTCAGTCAGTCATGGTACATATTTACTTTAAAAACAAATACATATCATTTTTTCTGCATAAAGTGTGTCAAGCAGTGTGTATTTTAAAAAATGAAAACACAGAATATTTAATATCACTGAGGAAAATATTTTCAACATCGCCAGCCCAATGATAAAACTCGCACAACCAACCATAGAGCATAGTATATTGCATATTTACAGGGAAAACAAGCAACCAGGAGCTCCTGCCATTCCCCATGGTTTAGGAAACAAAATGTGAAAAATCTGGTGGAATGAGAACATTTTAACAAGCTGTACCAATGGGGTGAAGTAAGGAAGGAAGGAGTGAATTTTGACTAGTGTGTATTGCTGGCTCTAAACCGGTGAGGCCTTCTCTCTATCCGTGCCAGTCCTTGGCATCATCTCCTGTGTGGCAAAAAGACCAGGTGGGCCGTGACCACACATTGATATTCCCTGTGGAGGGGGCAGGAGTGAAGCAGAGTCCTCTGAGAAATGTAGATGTATTACTGGACGGCATTTATTTATTAAGAGCCTCTTTATCCTACTCCTCAGCCAAAAAGTCTTCCAGAGTAGCTTGCAAATAGTAAGAAAAGGCAGTCACATCCCATAGGCCTACACTGCAAAACTATGTAACACATAAGGAAAAAAGAATAGGGAGGGAAAAGGGGAAGGTATTAAATGGAACCATCCTGCTTCCTTGTCTCATCTCTCTCGGTGCAGCCAACTGGAATGGCTGCCAGAGGTCAGTTAAGGCCGTCTAAATCTTTTTCCTCCCCTCGTGAGGAAGAGAGGCTGGGGGACTGCCAGGATTCCTTGGAGGATGGCCATGCCTTGCTCCTGCCTGCAATGCCATCTCCACGTCAGTTCCAAAGATGATCTTCCGTCTTCAGAGGCCAGCTGGTGTGGAAAGAATTACGCAGCTGCAAGAATGGAGTTCTACTATCAAAATCCTGCTGTGACCTCAGGAGTGTTTTTTCCAAAGTTACAGCTGGGCTTTGATGTAACCTACAGCTCTAAGTTTCTCACTGGAGCTGCCTACCTCACATATAAACCCCCCCCCCCATGCTGAAAACTCTAAACTGACTGCCGATGAGCTTCCAAGCCATGTTCAAGGTTGCTTTATAAGCTTTAAATGAGCCCAGGAGCAGATTATTTAAGGCATCACCTTCCGTACAGGTGACCCTGATCTTTACAGTCTGAAGGTGAAGCCAGAATAAGAATTGAATTCTGTTTGGTTTTTAATCTGAATTTGCACTGTCCACAACTCCAAACGCAAATGGGAGCATTTTCCAAAAACACACATGGCACAGAGCAGGGCAGGAGTGGGGACTGCTGTGCAGTGCAACTCTAGAGGTGGTCTAGTCAGTAAGTGGTTACCTTGCTAAGCAAGCAGCTGGCTGAGGCCACACCAGGGAAGAGTGTGGCCAAGCAGGGGAGAGGCAGGTGACCCCAGACCACATGGTGTGGCTTAGTGTCATGTGTGAATGCAGCATGTGAATTTTTTTAAAAGTAACTGACACTTAAGTTTCCTTCATGTTACATCTTATAATTCAGGGATGGAGGACTGAAGAGACAAAAAAGTCACAGAAGCTGCACAGTGGAGATACAGTAGGATAACAGTAGGGAAACCTCTGCACTCTGGTGGATTGCCAAGTTATCGAAATTGAACATTGCCCACTAGAAAGTTGGAGTGGATCCTGCAAAAAGAACTGGATTAGACAAGAATCCCTTGCTTTGAAGCCTGCTGCTTTCTGCCTGAATGAGTTGCTGCGACCTTTCACTTTTGAACAATCTTTTCCTCTCTGAGGTGTAAAGTTACACCAACAGGTGATGCAGGAGAGGCCTAGCAGCACAGCCAACCTCACTTGTCGCTTGCGAGGTGCCACTCGTGAGCGTTCATTCTGAGGACTGCGCCCCTGGACAGATGGTGCAGAGGATCCCATGAGCAACTTTTAGAATCAGACATCTTGGCTAGTCCAGCACATCTGTTTGGGATAGCAAAATGCCTTAGCACAGTGATGGCGAACCTTTTAGAGACCAAGTGCCCAAACTACAACCCAAAACCCACTTATTTATCGCAAAGTGCGAACACTACAAAAAAATCTGAAAGCTGAAGTTCAGTTTGGAAAAAATACCTCACAACCCATCCGAGAAAAAAAGAAAAAAAAGCCTTGGCAGCATCCTGACTAGCCATGCGAAAGCTCGGATGAATGGCGGCTAAAGAGTCGCAGCTCGTGACATCATTGCCTGGATCCGCTACTCCTTTCCGAGCATGCGCATGGCCCCTGTGTGTGCTGTTATCCAATGCTCGGCTGCTGGGCGATGCGGGGGTGACTTGTCTCGTGTGCCGACAGAGAGGGCTGTGTGTGCCCGCTGTGGCACGCCTGCCATAGCCAGTGTGGTGTAGTGGTTAAGAGCATGGGACTGGGACAGGCGATCTGGGTACTAGTCCCTGCTCAGCCATGGAGCCAACTGGGTGACTTTGGGCCAGGCACGGACTCTCAGCCCAACCTATCTCACAGGGTTGTTGTTGTGGGAATAAGATGGAGGAGGACAATGATGTAAGCTGCCTTGAGCCCTTTGTAGGAAAAAGGCAGGATATAAATCAATCAATCAATCAATCAATCAATCAATGTTCGCCACCACTGCCTTAGCTGCTGAAAAGGGAGAAATAAGCTTCTTACGTATATTGCTAGCTGATGGAATCTTATGGGTTGAGTCTGAGTCTGGCTTTCTTCTGATCAACTGTATCTCCTTGTCTCCTTTTTCATCATGTTTGTTTCCTGTAAACCCATTTTGAAGAGCCATTGAGGTGCGGTGGTGAGAATGTTGGACTGGAACTTGGGAAAATCAGGGCATAACCATGAAACTTACAGGGTAACTTAGGCCCAGTCTCTCTCTCTTCTCTTAACCTGCCTCACAGGGTGTTGTGTGGGTAAACTAGAAAGTAGGATTATGTAAGCTGCCTAGAGTGCCTTACAGAAAAGGGCGGGGGGGGGGCAGACTAGATGGCCCGGGGGACCCCTTCTGACTCGCTCTGTTTCTATGTTTCTATTATTACATATAACTATAATAAATAAATAAAATCATCCAGCCCATGGCTGAACTCAGGCAATGTTCAAAGGTTTTGACTGCTTCTTTGCTATTAGATGACAAAGAACAACAGAACTGGGTGTCATCAGCATGGCATGCTGTTAGCACTTTACTCCCAATGTTCTGAATGACCCCTATTAACAGTTTCTCGTAAATATTAAACACTACTGGGCACAAGATAAAGCCCTCTGAAACACCACAGGCCAAAGGCCATGGATTCGCGCAGTAATCTCCATGCATTGACCGTTTTATCTTTCAGAGTTTCTGTAAGGATTAAAACTAGAAAATGCAGGTGAAGTACTTTGAACTTTTCGAGAACACTGAACTATGGAGAGTGCTATTCTTATCAATGTGGTAATAATGTGCCTGATGCTCCAGCCATTAGGGGGAGCTGAAGGGCCATGGAACTCAACGATAAGAGAAGCCCTGTTGTGAGGGAATCACTTACAGAAAATACTCGGGAGCTCTCGTTGGTTGCCTAAAACAAAAAGCAGTTACAGCCTATGGAAATGTGAATGGAATGTTTGGAGCTTTTGTTTTTTTTAATAGTGACAATGCTTTCCCTTTAAGACTGAAAGACAATTAGTGTCAGGAACTTAATTCTGTGCAAAGGGCCAGATTTTAGTTTGCTCATTCTGCACAAATTGACTGTTTCCCACACGCAGTCTGTGGCATGGCTGTACTTCTTTGTCCATTTAGGACAAAGAAGTTAAGAGTAAGAGTTAAACTAAGAGTTAAACTAAACTAAACTAAACTAAAGAGTTAAACTAAAACTTAAGAGTTAAACTGTAAGAGTTAAACTAAAACTAGTGACTTCCTGATATGTTACCTTGAGAATGATGCACAAAATGAACAGGAATATAGACCACATCTTTGGAAATGCCAGATGACTTATTTCCATTGTGGGGAAAAAGAATAAAATAAGGATGTTTATAAAGGGGATCTTTGGGTACATTATATGTTTAAGTTCTACTAAACTAAACTTTGGGGTGCATTATATGTTTAGTTTTACTGTTGTTCATGTATATCAAAGAGAACATTAGAGAAAAACTGTTTAGAAGTTGCAAGTTATGTGGTATCTGTTGCTCAAGTTATGATATATCAAATACAAGAAACAACCCAAAACACTCATTTAGAAAAATGCAATTACTTGGTAATGGTAAATTCATGAATTATGTAAGACTTAGAGAAAGGCATTGAAAAAGAGATCTGCTCATAAATAAATGGCAACCTCACAGACAACTTTGCAAACAGAATAAATTATATCCAAGTTTGCAGCACTCTCATTGGGTGCTTTATACAGATGATTTCTAGTGCAACCAATCAGTAGACAATGCCCAGCAATTCAGTTTTTTCCTCTTTAGGACAGAATCCAATTAGGATGCCTGCAACTCTCCAAACATGGAAGATGTATGAGCATTCTCTGCAGGGTGGAAAGAGTGCTGAGGTGAAAGTTGCCTTTGTGCCCCCACTCCTGGAAACCTTAGATAGCAGATTTCAACCATCCAAATGTAGCACTTGGGTGAAGGAGGCCGAAGTGCTTCCAGGATGTTTGCATTATAGTGGTGACTGCCTCTTTCGCTGCCTAGCCCTGGAATACCCACCAACCTCCTGCTCCTGGGTTGTGAACTCCTAGGTTTGCAACCTTGGAGAAACAGCTGGGGTGGTTCTTTCCCTGCAGGCTACAGTAGACACTCCCTGCTTACAGTAGACACTCCAAAATAGCCCATGGTTTAGCAGCCATTGCTTGTGCTGGGATAAGAAGGAAGAGGACATAGAGGCAAAACAAAGGAGGGTTACAAGAAGATAGCTATCACTGTTCCCCTCACAATAAGATTCTGTGAACACGGTGGTGGTGAGGGGTTTGCACAACAATAACTATATTACAGAGAAGGTAACTTTGTATTTCTTTTTATCATAAATGGAATCTCCAAGCCAGAAAATATGTGCAAGGATAACTTTGGAAATCAAATAATACTTGAATTATTTAATATGGATTGTTTTTTGTGGTCCATTTTCTTTACACACACCCACCTGTGTCTGTGTGTGAGCACACATATTATACACATTGGCATATGTACCTGCAAGTCCATTTTAAAGATTTTGTGACTGTTAGTATGCTTATCACAGATATAGAAGTGTTTTCACCCCACATAAATCCTGATCTTATACATGCTGACTTAACATTTAGTCCTAATGTATTCAGTGAGGCCTCCTTTCAAGTAAACATTCAGACTTAGGATACAATCCGGTGTGAGTTTAGATAGAAAAGAGTCCCGCAGCTCCCAGTTTTCCTCAGCCATCAATGCTGGCTGTGGAATGCCTAGAACTGTCGTTATTAATTAATGAATATCCATTATTATTAGTAATAATATTAAATAGCCTTTTTGGGTTGAAATTTGCATAAGACTGCGCCTTTAGTCATTTTTAGAGCAGACCTACTGAAGGCCATGCAGCTTAAGTTAGTTGTGCCTAGCAAGTCCCGTTGATTTCAAAAATCTACTCCTAAGAGTCTGAATCTAATCCCTGTTCCACTACAAGTTCATTGCTGATGGTTAAATCAGAGGGGTAAGAAAATCCGCATTTCTTTCAAGGAAGTCCAAGGAAGTCGAAGTCCAAAAAAGTCAGCATTTTTGTTGTGTGCTAGTTTAATAGTCAGCAATTCTTTAATAAGGCAGTCGATGTGCAAACAATGTACTTTAGCATCTTTTATGACACCGCTTTATCAACAGCTGTGACATTTAAAGATAGACACATTTTGGATTACATGCATGATTAGGCTAGGGGCTTCCTCTTTTTATCTATACTGCCTTTTTACCTGGTAGAACTGTCCAGACCAGTTTATCATGAAATCTTGTGCATGCTTACTTAAGTCCTATTTTGTTAAGTGCAGCTTACTCCAAAGTTAATATACACAGAAGCATAAACAAATGAAAATTCGTTGGCAGATTTCTTTAAATCTTACATAAGAAAACTGTAATATTTTACTTTATTTTCCCCTTTTTACTGTAGTTAAGGTTTTTTTCCTTTAACACACAATACAAAAGGAATTAAAATGCACAGGCTTTGCACTTTAGCAATGTAAGAAATACTTGAAATCACTGTAACAAAATACAGTAAGAATCATTAACAAACTGTAATGGCTTGTTCTTTGCCAAATGTTCACTGCCTCGGGAAAGGCACTCATTAAACCAGAGCTGGGTTACAAGCTGGGCACAATGATCTTATTGGTTGAAGTATAGTGTGTGCCCTTAATCTTCTGGTTTAGCTACTAGATGATTTGGGACCCAGCTTACCTGATGGGCAGTATCCAAGTGGGGATGTTCTGTAGAATTATGGGATGGTCATGCCATGGCATGTGCTATTTGCCTGTCATCCGTACCCCTCCCCGCCCCATTCCCCTGTTACTTGGGAGTGCCTCTGGCAAGCCAGCCCCCAAGTTGGATTCAGTTCTGTGGACTTGCCCCCAGAGGCCCCTGCTCCTGTTAGGGAGGGGGCATGTGCCCTACTTCCCTTTTCTTTGGATCCAGCCCTATGCTGTTCACCTTGAAGTTGTGAAATTACTGCCTGGCAAATAACTTCACACAAACTTATATTGCTGTGGGAAAGGCAAACCACTCTGCAAAATAAGACAAATGGCCTTTCCAGATGTGCACAGCAGTAAAGGAGGACTGGAGCAAGATTGCCACAGCTCTGCATATGGGTTATGGAAAGCCAGCATAGCCTTTTTATTTACAGGCAAATACCTTTTTCTTCTTCCAAGCTTTTTAGTCTTTCAGGTGTGTGTGTGTGTATGTGTGTTTAATGTGCTATTGTGCTTTTACATCTGTACATGGGGCTGCTGGGTGAAGTTTGGTTTTTACTCTGGTTTTATTCTGCTCTTTTAAACCCTTACAGGATTTTATATTATGTTTTATTCTGTTGTGCATTTTATGGCTTTCAGTTTTGCAAACTGCCCAGAGAGTTTCAGCTCTTGGGAAGTACAGAACTGTAATAAAGAAAGAAAATTGTTCCTAGATGCTTGGGCAAGAGAGGCTTCAGCCTTCTACCCTTTTCTGTTTAGGGTTTCTTCTGGAGCAGGTATTTCATTTTGTAGCATGCCAGCCTTCCAGTGGGGAAAAACTTTTTTCCAGTTAAACTAGCTTAAAAGAACCAAAACCAGGAGGAACAGGGAGCCCAACAAGTGCCCAGAGAGGGCGGGTGGAAGACCCCACCAGTACAGGATCCATTCTTCATTAAACAGCTACTTCCTTAGTATTCTGCAATAAACTCAGATGTAATAAATCTTGATATAATAACTGACTGTGTTCATCTTGTACACAGTGATGTAGTGGGTTAGATGGTCTCCCGAGATGTGAAAGTTGCTGCAATATTTATCTCAACAACCTTTGCAACAACTAGGCACGTTGCCCAGATATCAGAAGGGACTCCTGAACTCTTGGCAGGGAAGGTAGTCACCCATCTGAGTTCTTTCTTTCGACTCCCCAAGGTTCATCATAACCTTCCAGCTAGGGAATAGATTTTGTGGAGCTCAGCAGCCTTCCTCAGTGAGCTTTGGGCGGGGAGAAAGGGGGGAAGTCAATTTAGCACAGCCTTGTGTGTACATGGACATGGCTGGCTTGTTTCTAATTGCTGTACATGGCCAAGGAAATATTTTCAGATAGCAGAAAAGGAACAATGGGCAAGAAAGGGATACAGCGCAAGACTGAAATGCTATTGTACGACATGATATAAATTTGCCACGGTTGCACAAGTTTGATTGCTATGGATTAATTGAAACTACTCACTTCAAAGTTGACTACTATGCCATTGCTGGATGTATCTTGCACCACTGCAAGAAACACCCTACCATAACATCCTTGATAAAGGTAAAGGTAAAGGTTTCCCCCTGACATTAAGTCCAGTCATGCCTGACTCTAGGGGGTGGTGCTCATCTCCGTTTCCTGGCCGAGGGAGCCAGCGTTTGTCCGCAGACGGTCTCCGTGGTCATGTGGCCGGCATGACTAAACACCGAAGTGCACGGAATGCTGTTATCTGCCCACCAAAGTGGTACCTTTTCATCTACTTGCATTTGCATGCTTTCGAACTGCAAGGTTGGCAGGAGCTGGGACAGAGCAACGGAAACTCACCCCGTTGTGCAGATTCAAACCGGGGACCTTTCGATCAACCAGCCCAGCAGCACAGCAGTTTAAACCACTGCGCCACCTGCATCCCAACATCCTTGATAGGTGCCTATTAAGTCCCTGTTTAAAAACTTCTAAAAAGGGAAACACACCTTCCAAGGCAGTCTCTCCCACATTTAAAACAGCCTGTTCCATCAGGAAGTTCTTTCTAATGATCAATGGAAATCTTTTTTCTTATAAGGTGACTTGAATGGTTAGGTTCTACCCTAGATCAACAGAAAGCAAATGTGCTCCATCATCTAAATGACAGCCCTTCAAACATTTGAAGATGACTATTGTATTATCACATCGCCAGGTTAAACAGAAGTAGGATTCAGCTCACACCCTTCATGGTAGACAGAATGCATTTGACACTTGAACAATCAGAAAGTCAACCCTTAAAGAAATAGTGCTCTGCAGAAAATCTCTTCCATATTTTCAATCATTCTCACTCTGTTTTGGAAAGAAATTGTTAGCAAAGTTCTCATGGGTTGGGTTCAGAGTTCTTGTGTTTACTTTGGCAATAAGATGGCTGCAGAAGTGTCCTGTCTTTCATTGTAGTATGACCATCTCTCCAGCAGCATGTTGTCTCCTCAGCTTCCTGGACTTCAGTTAAAGCAAAGAGGAAGATATCATGAGATACTTTTTCCCACAGAGCTTTTTCAGATCAGGAGCAGTGCTTCACTGTAGAGCAATAGGGAGATGTATTGCAGAAATAAAGAAAAACATACAGCATCCTCAGCTGCCTTGCAGCCGTTAGGCAAACTTACCAACACCACCAAAATGCATTCAGAATAATGCCTTGAGAATGAGAAGACTCCTTTAAGGGTGGAGAAAAGTTTCAGGAAATTGGAGGACTGATTTGGCACAGCAGTGGCTGCATCTCTTGCCTGCAGCAAGACACACCACCACCCACTCACACCTGCCACAGGGCTTTCAGGAAAGTAGCTGCTTTAGGGGCATCTGCATCAGGGACAAGGTGTATCCACAGGCATGCCCCATAAATTTAGCATTTGGAAGATCCTGACCCGTGACAACTGGAACAGAACCAACAAAACAAAACAAAACCCTTTTCCAAGAAATGGTCTGAGATCTCTTTAAAAACCTCTCTAGAGATAAAAGACCAATTGACAGAATTGTCTCCAAACTATCCTATTTGGGAGGAGGAGTGGGATGGCCACCTTCCCTTCCCTTCCCTTCCCCCCCATTCCACAGTGCCCCAGAATACTAGGTGTGGGGCACGGTGAAGGATGCTGCTGCTGCTTGTAACAACCACAATAATCCTCAAACCAAAAACCGGCATTTTAACTGTTAACATTATTGGTTTTATCTGGCCAGGGCGGCTTATTTTATACTGTACTGTTGTATTTTAATTTTATATTTATATTTTAATTTATATTATAATTATTTTAATTTATTGATGTGAGCTGCCCCGAGGCTTTGGCGAATGGGGCGGCATAAAAATGTTTTAATAAAAAAAAAACCCTTAAGAAAAAAGAATGAAGCTACACTACAGCCCTATGGTACAAACAGCCATAAGATGATGTTCAAGAAATTTCCCCCACTGAAGAGAAAGGTGTCAGTGTGTCCCCAGCCCAACAGTAATCACCCCACCACACTGGCTTTCTATTGCAAAAACAACCAAACTGCACTATTAGAGAATAGAATTAAGAAACTGCAATTTTTGAATGAAATCCAACAAGACACATAGTTACATATGTAGCTCATATCACTGTATCTAGCAGAACATAGTACCATTATTTAAAATAATTACAGCTATACTTCAACAAAAGCCCCCAGATATCCACATACTGATTCATTTGGAAATTATCCTGTGAGCTAGGCTAGTCTTTGAGTGACTTGCCCCAAGTCACCAGTGAGCTTCATGGCCAAGAGGGGACGAAGCCGGACCTCCAGAGTCCCCAGACCAGCCCTATAAATACCATAGCCCACTGGCTCTCACTTACATGGGAGCCAGTCGAGTTGAACAAATGGAAATTACTTCTCAATACACATGTAACTCAACCTTCTGTACTTAAATACCATTGCTAGTTCATCTTAAATTGGGCTTCTTTAAAGTCAAGCATATTAAGAAAACTCTTTTGTTTTCAAAATGCTTCCAGAAATGTACCTGAGGTGTTGAATCAGGAATGCCAGAAACTGAACCTGTGACTTTTTGGACGGCATGTGTTCCAGCACCCAGCTATGGCCCCTTTCCAGGGTGGCTGACTTCTTGCTGCTGGGAATGCTGTGCAGAATGTGCTTGCATGACTGTCATGCGCTCCTGTTTGAGATTGTTTGTGATGCCATCAGTGATGCAACGGCTCCTCCCTGGATTTGGTCTGCTTTCAAAAGGCACGCACAAAAACCACAGGGGTTTGTTTGTTTTCTTTCCCTTATCTGGAAGTTATAAAGCCCCACTGATACTGAATGAGTAAGGAGAAATTGGCTTTGTATAGACCTGCCTGGCAGCTGAGCTCACACAGGAAGCCCTTCTTCGGGTGTTCCAGACCTCCCAGGCTGCATCCGATTGGAGAAGCTCCCTGCTGTGGGAAAGTTACTGAACGACTTCTTTTAAGGAGTCAGGCAAAGCCTGTCCTGCTCAGGCAAGCTTTCCTTTTATCTTCTACAAGTGTGGATGTTATTGTGGTTGCATTCACAGAATCACAGTAGAGTTGCAAGGGGCCCGTAAGGGCATCAGGTCCAGCCTCCTGCTCAGGTTAAAGCATCTTGAACAGATGGCGGTCTTGGATGTCTGTCTCTTGAATGTCTCCAGTGTGGAATCTAATAAATAGATTATTCTGTATGTAATCTTACCTCCTTACTTGCACTGTAAGGCCCGCTGAACTCAGTGGGACTTACTTCTGAGTAGACATGACCATGACAATGTACGCCATGCTCAATCAGGCCAAAGGTCTATCTAGTGCAGCACTCCATACACACAGTGGCAAACCAGCTGCCCACGGGATTCCTCAGGCTGGGTGGGTGCAAGGCCTCCTGTCTGGGCTCCCCAGCAACTGGGGTATGCAAGTCAAGGAAGTAGCACACAGCCAGCAAGGCTAGTAGCCATTGGTAGCCTCTTCCCTCATGAATCTGTCCAGTCCCCTTTTCAAGCCATCCAAACTGGTGGCCATCACCACTTCCTGTGGCACTGAATTCCATAGTTTAACTACATGCTGTGTGAAAAGCTGCTTCCTTCATCCAAGTCTCCCACCAGTCAGCTTAATGGGATGGCCCTGGGTTCGACGGTTGTGCGAGAGGGAGGAGCATGTCTCCCCCTTTACATTCTCTACACTGTGCATTAAATACCTCTGTTATGTCTCCCCTTTCTCCTAAGCTGAACAGTCCCAGTTGTTGCTGCTTCTCATAGGGGAGCTGCTTCAGTCCCCTGATCATTTTTGTTGCTCTTCTCTGTACTTTTTCAAACTCAGTAATGTCCGTTTTCAGGTAAGGTGACCAGAACCGAACACAACATTCCAAGTGTGGTTGCACCAAAGTTTTTTTTTTTTTTTTTTAATGGGGAAGTACATTTTTGGCAGTTCTATTCCTAATTATGCCTAGTTTGGATTTTGCCTCCTTCCCAGAAGCTGAGCACTGGGCTGACATTTTCATGAAGCCCAAGATCAGCCCTAACCACTACCCCAAGTTCCTTTTCATGCTTAGTCACTGCTAGCTCAGATCCCATCAGCAGATACGTGAAAATGGAATCTTTTGCCTCTACATACATCACTCTACACTTGCTTATACGGACTGCCTTTGCCATTTCGATGTGCTTTCTCCCAGCTTGGAGGGATCCCTCTGGGACTCCTCACAACCCCTTTTGGTGTTAACTGCTCTAAAACACTTAGTGTCATTAGGAAACCTGTCCAGTGCTCCACCCACTTCCAGGCCATTTATAAGTTGAAAAGCATTGGTCCCATTAGAGAAATCTGTGGGACTCCACTGGCGACATTTCTCCATTGGAAAATTGCTGTTTATTCCAACTCTGTCTTCTGTTTATAAGAGGACCCCCCCCCCTTTATTCCATGTCTGCTTAGTTTGCTCAGGAGCCTTGAGTGAGGGACTTTGTCAAAAGCTTGAACTTGGAAGTTCAAGTAAGCAATGTCTACTAGATTGCCCCATCCATGTGCTTCCTGACACTCCCAAGGTTAGTGGGGCAAAGCATTCCCTTTTGGAAGCCATGCTGATTTTTTTCCCCTGCAGGGCTTGTCCCTCTGTGTGCTTACTTGATTCTGTCTCTAATAATGCTTTCAAATGGTTTACCCAGAACAGATGTTAAACTAACTGGCCTTTAATTTCTCAAATTCCTCCCAAACCCCATTTTAAAAATTGGTGTTACATTGGCCATTTTCCAATCCTCTGGCACAAGGGTTAAATTTAGAGTTAATGTATGTGGGTTGTACTCTTGGGCCACAAACCTAAACACATTTACTGTTACATTGGATACACTGGGTCTTACTTCTGAATAAACACACACCGAATTGCACTATTATTTTACAGTGTTTTTATTTTTACTCTGTGACAACTTATCAGACCTTGTTTTCAGCAGCTCTCTTTTGATATACTTACAACAGCTTTCTTAACATAGTATTTGCAAGGTAGGGGAGATTTATGTTCCTAATGATGTCTGATTCAGTTACCATAAATTTTGCTTTGCAGTAGGAGTACAGAACATACACTACATAAATATGATTTGTGATTCTTTGGTCTCATTTCATTTCGCAGAAACTGTGGACCTCTCACCTGGAGCCAAGCTGTAACAACATCCTACCAACTCTTCTACTGTTGTGTTGTTCATTCCCTGTCATTTGAAAGGACCCAGGAAAATGGGAGCAAAGGCAAGACAGTGGCCAAAGAGCCAGGCAGACAAATGTGACTGGGCACCAGAAACACAGACCCAGTTAGGGGTGTTGGAGAGAGTAGCACAGCAGAAGCCCTAACCTGCAAGGGTGGTGCCTTCAGCGGTAGTACAGGATGCGGCCCATTGCTAGCATCAACACATGCCCCTTAGAAAAAGTCTCATCTTGTCCTCCGTCGTAGGCAGTAGAATGTCTTGGGCCAGCCAGCTCTTCCAACCTGACGCCCCCCAGATGTCTTAGGACTACAATGCCCAGCTTGCAGCAGCCAGCGAGGCATGCCGGGAGCTGCAGTCCCAGCACATCTGGCGGACCGGGGGCGATGAAGACTGGGTCTAGACGCGTACAGCGGGAGATCACAATGCCGTCCTGAGCGAATAATGCAAGCGGCGAGCAGACGCGCTTCATCGGCGCGCCCAGAGGAGCCTTTGTAAGGGGACCCGCCCCCCCCGCGCCCGGCGGGGAGGAGAAGCCGCTGCGCGCCTGCGGGAAACCGCCGCCTCCGCCCGGGCGGGCCGGGAGCGAGCGAGCGAGCGGCCAGCCGGGCGGAGACAGGAGCTGCGGCAGCGCCCTCGCCTGCACAGGATGCGCCTGTGGGACACAAGGAGTTAACGGGGTGGAGCGGCAGGCGAAGAAAGGAGGGCAAGAAAGAGGCTGCGTCCGAGCGCGCCCAGCACACAGCGAGCCCGCGGCCGCAGCTGCCGGCGAGCGAGCGCGGAGGCGCTTTCCCCTGCCCCGGGAGGAGAGCCGGAGCCGCCGCCGCCGCCGCCGCCGCCAGCGCTGCCGAGACGCGTCGCGCGGCGCTCCGGCGCGCCGCTCCGGCCCCTGCGCCAGCATGGAAGAGCTGCTGGCCCTGGCGCTGCAGGTGCTGAGCCTCTGGTTCTCGATGGCGTTGCTGCTGATCGTGCTGCCGTCCGTCTTCGGCGTCTCCTTGGGTATCTCGGAGCTGTACCTCAAGGTGCTGATGAAGACGCTGGAGGTGAGCCGGGCATGTGCGCAGCGCGCACGGGGCAGCGCCGGGGGCGGGGGGGCAGCGCCGGGGGGGGGGCAGCGCCGCGCTCCCAGGGCCGGCGCAGAAAGGGCGTCTCTCCCGGCCCCGCCGCTCCCCGCCGCCCTCTGCCGCTCCCCGCGCCGGTGCCAAAGGTTTGGCTTGCGGGCGCGTCGTTGGTGCGGAGCCCTTTGCCGCCGTCAGCTGCTGACCTTCCTTGCATGATTCAGCGGCCTCTTACGCGGAGGAGGGCGTGCGCCGCCGCTCGCCCTCTCCCGCTCGGCGCTGGCGGTTTGGTTTCTGGAGGGAAGAGGAGGGGGCTCTGCGAAGGTTTGGGCGAGCGGACAATGGTGCTCCTCTAGCGAGCCGCCTTTCCCTCCCCCTGAGATCCGAGGGATTCAGTTCGGCCGGGGAGCGAGGCTGCGCAGCCCAGCCTTCTTTCTTTGTGGCAGCTGTCATTCATTTCCAAAAACCTGCTCTGGCACAGAGTGTAGAGTCTGGCAAAAATTCAGAAGGTGCCTGGTTTTTTCCGCTATCTTCCGCGGAACTGTTAGTTTGTTTAACATCGCTGCCCTGCAGAATCCTGTAATTACTGGATTATTAAAAATGCATCTCGCAGATGGTTTCCTTTGAAGGGGAAGCCTGAAGGGCCTTCATGCCAAAAAGGCCTACTTCTCTTAGGATGATGGCTGTAGGGTTAGGGACTGCTCAATGGTGGCCCCAAATTTAAAGGATCACCCCCTCGGAGGCCTTTGTTCTTATTAGATTTTTCTTTCGCTCTGCTTTTACTTAAGATGTTGCGCTGCACATTCATCCTTTAAATGTCTGAACAGTTATTTATTTAGCGCTTTTATAAACCTTCTCATAGCCACGTGGGTCTCTTGATGGTTTACATAATAAAAAAAAACCAACAGCATAAATCTGATAAATAACACAAACACAATTTAGACAGTCAAAAGAACAATATCGATATTAACATAACATCCTAGCAGGAACACCAAATAATAGCTATGAAGTTATGTTTCAGCATTATAGGAGTCTCTGTACTTGGTTTATCACATTTTGAGGCTCTGTTACAGTTGTGTAATTGTACTTAGATAAATTTATTTCTATGTTTCTAGTTAGGAATTTGAGCTGCTTTGGGAAGGCTTTGACCTGGAAAGTGGCATTAGAAATACTGGAAAGACATAATGAAACCCATATATTATTTATACAGGGCATCCCTGTCTTTAGAGCCTGTATCTCTCTTTTTGTGAAATTCTGTCTCTTGCTTTTCTAAGGATTGCATTCTCTCCACATCTGTGCCGTACTAGAGCCAGAATATTATTTAAGGGGAAATACTTGACAAATAATTTGTGCTTATAATTGGGGCTGAAGAACGAAGAAGCAGCTTCATCTAGCGCTGTATTAAAACAGAGCAGATTAAGTTTTAAGTGAACCCAAATTAAGAAATTATGTTTGGAGATACAGTGCTTTCTTGTGCTATTGCAAATGAAGGCTTGTGGAAACATCTGCAGATAACTGGAATATTATGTAGGTGAGTACATAGAATTCCACAGAGATGATTGTGTACATTTCCAGAGTAGGGATAGGAATGCTGTAAGTCCGCTGCCAACACTTTCCTGTTTGTCCAAGCCTTTGGGCCTTCCTTTGCCAGCCCTGGCAGAATATTAATTTCTTTTTGGAGGCTAATAACTTTTGTGAGCTTATTTATAAGGCTGTGCAATTTAGAATTGGTGGAGGGTAGTGCCTAAAATTGTTGAAAGACCAGAATTCAGTGGCTGAGTATTTTGCCTTGCAGTCAGAAGGCCCCAAGTTCAATTCCTTGCAATTCCAGTTAAAAAATAAGAGACAGACTTGATAGCAGGTGATGAAAACAATTTCCTGCTTGAGATCCAGGAGAACCTGCTGCCAGTCAGTATACATCAGGGTAGGCAACCTGGTGTGGGCAGCAGTGTATGTGCAGGTACCTCACTGCATGCTCATTGCTATGGGTACCCATGGCAGCCATTTTATAGTTGCTCCTAGAACAGGCTGTCAAATTTCCAAATGTGCTCATGGGTCCCAAAAAGTTGTTTACTCCTAGAACCATATAATCTTGGGCTAGTTGGACTAGATTTCTAACCTGTTATGAAGCTGATTCTTGTGCTTTTGTTCTGTGCTGCGAAGTCTCCAGTGAAAACTTCTCCCCTTTGCCATGCACTCACTCTGTGGGTTCTGGCAAGCTGTGCAGTCATGCAGAGTTCATGGTGCTTTGCCTTACAAGACCCTTGAAAGGATTGCACAGATGATGCATGCTGCTTTGGGTGCCATAAAAGTTTTGTTTATGCTGATAATGAGGAGCAGAGCCAAACCGAAAGGAGAGAACAGGATTACATTGAAATAGTTCAGGTAGCTGATAATGAAAGCCTTGCCAAAGAAAGAGTGCTAGCAATTACATGAGAAATCTAAACTCTTCCATTAGAGTGGCTTTCTTTTCCCCTGACAAAACACATGACAGTGTTTGGATTCAGTTGCTGGACTCATGTCAAGCCCACATAATCTATTGTCAGCATTTTCCAAGTCAGTTGCCATCCACCGCATGGAATATTGGTGGTCTCCTAAGACCTTGAAACCGGATATTCCAGCTCAGATTCATTCAAGGGCGATATCTATGCCCTCCTAAATCATCCTGCTTACATTTCAGTGTTGGGAGAGTAGATATGGTGTCTAGGTTTTTTTTAAAGTTGCAACTGGCTATCAGTGAATCTTACTTTTGAGTTGGCAAAAATAGGTGCACAAACTCTCAAAAGTAGACTCCAGTCTGATGCTGCTTTAAGAAAGGCGATGATCATAGTCATCTTCTGAATTCCAATTACTGCCTTATGGAATAGCAAAAATACTGGCAGCTAGTGTGGTATGGTGATTAGAATGTGGAGTGGTGACTTTGGAGATGTGGTCCCCATTCAGCCATGGAGCCAACTGGGTGACTTTGGGCCAGTCATTCACTCTCAGCCTAACCCGCCTCACAGGGTGGTTGTTGTAAGGATGAAACGGAGTGGAGGATGACCATGTAAGCCACCTTTGATTCCTTGCAAAAGGAAAACAGGTGGGGTATAAACACAGTGTAATAATACCTTTTCCCATCTGAAGGAGGATCTAATTACAGAGTGCAGGAAGAGGAATGTTTATTGTCTCATGACTGTAGAAAGCTGGTGAATTAGTTGCTTTAGGATCAGAGCCACAGTTCTCTTGCAGTAGGGTCCTAATGTAGCATGCGAGTGATTGCCCCTTACTTTTTTCTGGTTTAGACATTTAGGCAGCAATCCTATGCATGCTTACACTGGGGGAAACCTCATTTAATTCAGTGGGGCCTTCTTCTCAGTAGACTGCATCAGGTTGCACGTGCAGCTGCATTTGCTTCTGCTCTGTGCAGTTCGACTTGCAACCCCCCCTTGCAGGCATTTCCTTGGCATAACAAAACACATTTATCACACTGCATTTTGCAGGGAAGGTTCCCGGGGATTGTTCCACTGGTTTTATATTGTTCATCTGCCTGGATCACCTTCAAGGGGGGAAACTTGTGAAATGAAAAACAGGCTAGGACGTTGTCAGGCTCAAAGAGCTAGCCATGAAACCAGGCTTGTGAAAAAGTTTCAGAACTTTGTATTGCCTGGAGTTCCTCACCATCTGATAGCAATGGGCCCAGTGGCAGCTGAATTCTGTGATTCTAAGGCATACTTCTTGAGAAGGATGTTTCATTTTGTAGTGATGTATAAAACCCTAAACTTGGGACCAGGATATTTGGAAAAATGCCTTTTCCCTTTGTCAGCCTGCTTGGTCACTGCATTCATCAGCTTAGGCACTCTTGGTGGCTTCTTATGGGCCTGTACTCTGTTTGGAACTGACCTGGAGTAAAGTCTTTAGTGGGCTGGGTCCTTCTTTATGGAACTTCCTGCCTGTTTATATTAATTTACTGTGCTTCCTGCACACATTTGTATATAAGCAAGTCTTCCATGACTCATCAGCTGTGGTTTTATTGCCACAAATGGATTTTTAAGGTTTTAATTTTCTGTTGTTGTTACTTATTATTATTTCTCCCCTTTTATTGTTCACCACTTGGATATTTAATTGGATACAGAATGATATATAACTCTTGTAAATGGGTCAGTTAGTTGAGCTGTTCTTCAGGAATGTGAGACATAGGCTCAATTGTAAATAGGGGAACTATGGAAAACTTGCTGTCCTGCAGTTTAATCTTCCTTGCAGGGACTGACCGTGAGAAAATGAATAACCTACTGTAAATGCCCCTGAACTCTTTGGTGGAAGGAAGCAGATTTTGGCTGGATTCCTACCCTGAAAACAGCTGGAAGAAATCCACCTTGGAATGGGGCTGAGGCTTGGTATGTGTTTACAGAGGAAGCAGCAGAAGTGCCTTGCTGAATCAGTCAAATTGAGAAGAGCTTTTGCCAGCCTGGCACCATTCAGATCTGTTGGACTGCAGCTCCCAGAATCCTCAACCATTGCCTGTGGGAGTTTTGGGAGTAGTCATCCAAAACATCTGGAGGGCACCAGGTTGGAAAAGGCTGTTAAACATCCAAGAGGGATAGTGGAGGAAACTCTGTCTTACTCAGGTGCAGGCAAGGTGTGACTAGGGAAGGGAGCTGAAGCCAAGTGGGTGTCACAACATCTTAATTCCCTGTTGCCCTCCATAGTTACATGCTCCAGGAGTTCTTTACTCTTGCATGGCACCAGCTGTGAAACTGGGTGGTTATTGGCTGTTACACATGTATCTTGTCTTGCTTCCTCTTGCAGGCTGCCCAAGACAGCTCACGGTGTTTTCATCCTCTGCATGCTATTCTCAGTCTTAACTACAGCGCACTGGTGTTTATTGTTTGTCCTGACTTTTGCTATGAAGCGGCTCTCTGGGTGCATCCTTCAAACCTCTGCTCACATTTTCTACGCACTGCCCTGTGTTGGCCTTTTTGAAAAGACAGTCGAACTGTTCCACTGTTACGGTGCCCTTTGATGCTTTCATTTACCTATTCTCAGAGGGCGTCTTTTCTCTCTGTGTGCAATGCAGACTGGAGGGGAAGAAAATGGTAGCTAGTGATGTGGAATGAATGGCCAGAATTCCCTGCCAAGCTGTTGTGTGGAGGTAGTTAGTCATTTAAGAAAAGGTGTAACATTCCTCATTTTCCTGCCTCTTCCTTAAGTTACCTACTTGCATCACTTCCCCTGGAAATAAATAGCCAGCCTCTGTTTTCTTGCATGTACGGAATGACAAGGATAGGCAAAAAGTACAGAAAAAGGCAACTTAACCAAGCAATTGGCTGGGGAACATAATAAAAATGCACAAAATGATTTAAGGTGTAGAGAAAGGGGATAGTTTTCTCCCTCAATAATACTAGAATTTGGGATTTACTTATGAAGCTGTTGGGTGGGAGGCTTGGGACAGGTAAAAGGAAGAGCAAGTGTGAAGTCATGGTTAGATTCGATTGAGACTTGAGCAGTGTGGGCTTTAGTCTCTTGGCCATGAAGCTCGTTGGGTTACATTGGACTTCACCTCTCATAGGATTGTTTTGAGGATAGAATAGCTAAGAGGTGGTCTATGCAAAAGTTGCCTTGGGTTCTTTGTCAGAAGAAAAAGGCAGAATATCATGGTATTACTACTAATACTACTTCATACAGTGCATAGGTAAACTATGGAATTTGCTGTTACAGAATGGTGGGATCTGCCAATTTGGATGGCTTTAAAAGCGGGGGATTAGACAGATTCATGGAAGACAAAGCTGTCCATGGGTGCTAGCAAGATGGTTGTATGCTATTCCATACAAGAGGCGTTCTGCTTGTGTGTGCCGGTTGCTGGGGAATATGAGCAGTAGGGCACTATTACACGCATGCCCTGCTTGTGGACTTCCCCCAGGCAGCTAGTGGGTTACCCGTGAATGGAAGACAAGACCAAACAGACCATTGCTTTGCTCCAGCATGGCTTTTCCGGTCTCCTTGAATAGGTTGGTGCTCCCCAGATGCTTTGGAGTGCAGCTTCCATATAACCCCTTAACATTGGCCTTGTGGGTGGAGTTGAGGGAGTTGGCCAAAACATCTGGAGGTCACTGGGCTCCCTCGGTGGTTTCAGACATCTGGGACAAGGGGGTTTCCTCCTGAGTCCTCTTGTTGCTTTTGTAGTAAAGTTTGCGTTGCTGTGGTACAGTTGTTCTGAAGAGAGGAAAACTGGTAGTGCTTGTCTTCCCCTTCTTGGATGTGCATGAGCAGTAGCCGTTTGTATGAAATGCACATTGCTGCTTTTTCCCCGCAGGGGAAACCTGAGCAAACCTTTTGCCTTGTCATCATGAAAATCTAGCCCATGAGCTGCGGGCTGCCTGGTATTCTTCAGCAAAGCACACCGATGCTTAATTGCCAGCACAGCACAGAGCAAGACTGCCTTGCTCACAGGGGCGGCATCGAAGGTCACTTTATGTACTCAGCAGGATTCTGTGGTAAAGCCCTTGCAGGACTTTAGGATGTGACGGGAAAGTTCCACACTTTTCCTGTCTTAAAAACCGTGCTGCTCAAACCTCAAAGCTAGCATGTGAACAGCAATTAGCTTTCCTTTCTTTCTCCCAGGGCTCCTGTTCTACAGGCAGGGAACTTTGAGACATACATCCAAAGAAGGCTTGACGTGATCTCTCTGATTGTGTAAATCAGTTTGAACTTTCCAGTGCTGGTGGTTTACAGCACTGCTCTAATTGCATTGCTAAATGCTAGAATCTGTCGGGCTGTGATGCTGCTTTATGCGGCTAGAGGCAGTTTTATTTATTTAATTTTTTTGCCCTTCTTCGAGCTGTGAGCCAGTCATTGTTGATCTCGGAAGTGGGTGGTTTGGTTGCTCCGCATAGGCTGTTCTTTTCTTCTGCTGTGCATCTTGGCAACACTGAATTCCCTGTTCTGCTGCTATTATTTTGCCAAAACAATACCAAGGTATGGAATGCCTCTGAGTCATCTGGAAGCAAAACACATGGGCATTTCTATGTCCACATGGGTTCGCCATCATTTTGAAGGTCTTGCTGCAGGGAATGGGGGTGGGGGTGGGGAGAGAAGTTAGCTTGATTTGGCTTGTGCACTTTTCTTCTCCTTTTATTGTACTAGAACCTGACCTCATTCCATGGCAGATTCCAGAAGATAAAAGGAAGTACTTTGTAGCACATTGATAAATGATAGAATTCACTAAGGCAAGATATAGTAATGGCCAGCAGTTTGAATGACTCTCAGTGCAGATGGAAGAAATTTCTGGAGGAGGCTGTGAATACTAGACCTGACGGCAATGTACTATTTCTAGTATCGGGGCAGTGTGCCTTTGCTCACTAGTGGCTGGGTAGCTTGTGGGTTTTAAACAAAATCAGGATAAAAGCTTGCCAAAAAGTTTACATGCATTTCTTAAAACAGAACCTGCAACTCTATCAAACACAATAATAACTATTCTGTAAGTTTATCACTTACATTGAATTGAGGAAGGTCTTTTTTTGCTCGTTTCTGAGTTCAGTTGCGATATTACTATATTTTATAAATTAATATTATTTGATGCTGGGTACTGGGATGTTGTCATTGTTTACCACAAGTAGAGATGTGTGTATGCGTCTTTTTATCTTGTTTATTTTTAACATTTGCTAATCACCCAGATAGCCTGAGCCATTGGGTGGTATAAAAATGGAATGAATGAATCAATCAACAAATGATCTGCCCATTATTTACAGGTTATTCTTGTTTCTGGTATGCTTTGGGTGTTACTTATTCCGGTGTTTAAGTGATTTTGCTTTCTGTAAACCAGCATCGTTTACACATGCCCTCTTAGATAGAACAATATGTTTCTCTTAGCTATGAATCAACATGTTTTATTGGTTCTGCTAATGATCTAGTATGTACTCTTTCTTAGGAAATATGTGATGTATAAATGTGATGTAAATTTGTGGTTTTGGTGAAACACTTGATTTCAATCAGTTTGCTTAATTGTTGCATCAGACAAGAACTGTTGTCATTCATCCTCTTGTACATCAGGAATGTAGCCCTGTTTCCTATGCAGGATCTTTACCTCTTGTAAACATTCACACTTGATGACAAGCTATGGCCCACTGACTTCCAGGGCAGGTGAGATAATCATATTTTTCAGTCTCCTCCTCTGCCCCTGTAATCAGATGTTTAGACCGTTGGTCTTGGACTGGTAGATTGTGATTATTATTATTATTATTATTATTATAACATTTCTATGTCGCCCCTTGCCGAAACCTCGGGGCGGCTTACAACATGATAAAATACATTGAAATACAATAGTACATAATAAATTACCATTAAATATAAAAATACAAAAAAATACATTGATTTACAAATACAAAATTAAAATTATCAGTATAAAATAAAAATATAGGAGGAGAAAGAGGAGGAAGAAGAAGTTGCCCCGGCCAGATCATATGTTTTAACAATTGAAATGATGTTTAAATAAAAAGGTCTTTACCTGGCGCCGAAAAACCAGTAACGATGGCGCCAGGCGGACCTCTCTGGGGAGCACGTTCCATAGATTGGGCGCCACCGCAGAGAAAGCCCTCCTCCGGGTACTTACTCTCCTAATTTCTTTCATGGAGGGTTCCCGGAGAAGGGACTCTCCCGCAGATCTCAAAGGGCGGTCGGGCATATACGGACGTAAGCGCTCGTTCAGGTAGCCAGGACCCAAGCCGTTTAGGGCTTTGTAGGTCATAATCAACACCTTGAATTGGGCCCGGGCTTCAATGGGAAGCCAGTGAAGCTGATGGAGGACTGGAGTCATGTGAGCATAACGCCCCGTCCCCGTCAGCAACCTGGCAGCTCTATTTTGCACCAATTGAAGTGTTCGGACTGTCTTCAGGGGAAGCCCCACGTAAAGCGCGTTACAGAAGTCTAGGCGGGAAGTCACCAGCGCGTGTGTCACCGTCGCCAGGCAGTCGTACTCCAGGTAGGGGCGCAGCTGATTAATCAGCCGAAGCTGAAGGAAGGCGTTCCTCGCTACCGCTGCCACCTGAGATTCCAAAGAAAGCTCCGGGTCGAGGAGTACTCCTAAGCTGCGGACCTTATCCCTAAGAGGAAGTGTTGCACCATTCAGGACCAGGTCAAATCCACCCTCTCCGAAACCCGATCCGCCAACTAACAGGACCTCCGTCTTGTTTGGGTTGAGTTTCAGTTTATTGGCCCTCATCCATTCCCTTACCTCGGCCAAGCACCGGTTCAGCACAGCCACTGCCTCACCTGGATTAGTGGAGAATGAGAGGTAAAGCTGGGTATCATCAGCATATTGATGATTCCGCAGCCCACACCTCCTGATGACCTCTCCCAGCGGTTTCATATAGATGTTAAATAGCAGAGGGGATAGAATGGAGCCCTGTGGTACCCCATGGCATAGCTGCCATGATGTAGAGACATGGTCCCCCAGCACTACCTTCTGGAATCGACCGTCGAGATAGGAACAGAACCACTGCAAAGCAGTGCCTCCAACCCCCAATCCCGCAAGTCTATCCAGAAGGATACCATGGTCGATGGTATCGAAAGCCGCCGAGAGGTCCAGAAGAACCAACAGGGATGTACTCCCCCTGTCCTTCTCCCTGCACAGGTCGTCGTACAGGGCGACCAAGGCAGATTCAGTACTGTACCCGGGTCTGAAGCCGGACTGAAAAGGATCCAGATAATCAGTTTCATCCAAGAGTGCTTGGAGTTGTTCCGCCACCACTCGCTCCAACACCTTGCCCAGAAACGGGATGTTGGCCACAGGTCTATAGTTAGTGGCCATCTCTGGATCCAGTGACGCTTTCTTCAGGACCGGTCGTATTACCGCCTCCTTTAAAGGGGCAGGCACTCGACCCTCCCTCAGAGAAGCGTTAACCACTTCCAAGATCCAGGTCCCAATCCCGTGCTTGGAGTTATTTATTAACCAAGACGGGCAAGGATCCAATAGGCAAGTGGTGGGACGTACTCTTCCAAGCACCTTGTCCACATCATTGGGCCACAATAATTGGAATTCCTCCAGTAATTTTGGACCAGACGGTGGCATTGGCGACTCCTCAGAGACCTCTGATTCATTAGTGGAGTCCAGCTCGTGACGAATCTGAGCGATTTTCTCCCTGAAATGCCTGGCAAAGTCATCACAGCGGGCCTTTGAGGGTGGCATCAGATCTTCCTTAGGACCCAGGCGAACCAGGCCTTGCACCACTCGAAAAAGCTCCGCTGGACGGCATTGTGAGGAGGCAATGGAAGCGGAAAAAAACTTCTTTTTCGCCGCCTTCACCGCCACAGCATAGGCCCGATAGTGGGCTCTCAAGTGTGTTCGGTCAGATTCATCCCGTGATTTCCTCCACCTACGCTCTAGCCGTCTCCCAGCTCGCTTCATCGCCCGTAATTCAGGTGTATACCAAGGGGAAGAGCGGACTCTGCCCGGTGGGAGAGGACGCTTAGGAGCGATCGTGTCCACAGCCCTGGTCATCTCTCCGTTCCACAGTTCGACCAGAGCCTCGACAGGAGCACCAGTCTTGTCAGCCGGAAACTCCCCCAGGGCCCCCAGGAATCCATCTGGATCCATCCGGCTCCGGGGGCGATCCACACCCCCTTACACTCTGGATCTACAGGAGGCTGAAAGGTAATGCTGAAGGTTGCCAGAAATGTTTGTTGCCTGGTCACAGGCTATATACATGTTATGTGTCATTCCTCTTGGATGCAAGGATTGTACAAACTACTTTAAAGCAAGTATAACTCCAAATCATATTTCTGCTCCACACCTCTGCAGCCCATAGGGTCATAACTTTCTCTAAATCATTTGAAATATGAAGACTAAAATATGAGGGGGGACCCCCAGAAACACAGGAATTATCTTCTGGAGGGTGGGCCCCTGGTAGTACAGGCTTTTCCCACTAAGTGAGTATTCTAGGAACCCACCTGCATCAGTGTGCCCAGGTTGTGGTTGTGCATTCAGCTTCAAGTGAGGTTCTTTTGGAGACTCTTTCAATGCGTTTGCTATTTCATGATGGCTGATTTACACATACGATGTGCAGGAGTGAGATTCTGTTCAGCCGAGCGTTTGGCAGTTTCTGCCCAACAGTGGCATTGCCCTTGTGCCCCACCCTCCCTGTTCACCGGATCTTGCCCCTTGCAGCTTTCTTTTTGTTTCCTTGGATGAAAAAAGTCCTCAAAGGGAAACGTTTTGCTGATGTGGAAGAGGTGAAACAAAACATGGCAGAAGCATTAAAAGGCACCACAATTCATGGGTTCAAAAGCTGTTTTGAGCAGTGGAAAAACATCTTGATAGCTGTATTGCATCAAACAGAGAGTACTTTGAAGGTGACTGAAGTTTGAACATGTAAAAATAAATAGATGGATTTTTTAATAAATAAATTCCTGGGGTTTTTTGGGTCCCTGCTCCCCCTTGCCTCACTTGAAGGGCTGCTCTTGCTTTATGCACAGTGTAGTTTCTGATACAGAATGAAAGGAGCCACTTCTGAAGATGTATTTCTCTGATGCATGACAGCTGTCTCATTTGCGCAATTTGGGATGCTTGTAATCATTTCTTCACTGCTTGGGTGAGATCTGTTCATCTACTACGATTTTAGCTGTATCACTTGTGCCCAGTGATCGTCCTCTTGTCAATTGCACGCCCGACGGCTGTCATCTTAGAATCTGAGGACAGGCTCAACAAATTAGTCGGAAGGCTGCAAGTACCCTTGGAGAGATGGATAGGGAAATGGTGGGACATGAAGCAATCCTGGGAAAATAAATAGAGGTAAAAATGATAGCAACTTTGGAAATGCTGTGACACTCCAATTGTGGAATCTGCTCCCCAGAGAAGTGTGTGCTCACTCTTCATTCCTTTGGGTGCCAGGCAAAGACAGTTGGCGACATACAGGTCTGTGAGGGGATGTCACGTGGAGATGGGTAGAGACCTGTTCTCCCCTGCAGAGGAAGGCAGGACGCGCTCCAACGGAGCAAAGCTCAGGGAACCAAGGTTCAGTTTGGATGCCAGGAAGCACTTCCTGACAGTCAGGACCCTAAAGATATGGAATGGGCTTCCCCAGGAGGTGGTTGAGGCCCCATCGGTGAGGATGTTCAAAGATAGGCTGGACATGCACATGGTGGGCATGTCGTGGGCAGAGCTGGCTGGAGCCGGGGATCAGACTAGATGGCCCAGGAGACCCCTTCTGACTCGCTCTGTTTCTTTGTTTTTATTGACCCAATATTTTAACAGTTAGACTTTATTCTCATTTGTATCATATATGCAGTACCTCTGAATGAGATTTAGCTGTGATGGTGGTGGGATTATGGCATTATGCTTTCTTGCCTTATAGTATTTATTAATTGTATTGCTGTGTTTTTATTATATGTTCATTTTATACGTATTTTGTATTAATTATGGCATTTCTGATTTTGAAAACCACCTGGGGAGCCGTTTTGCTGAAGGGTGGTGAAGATATGTAGTAGTAATAATAAATAAAAGTTGTGCAGAAATGGCATTTTGTGAGTGGTTCCAACTTACTCATGTGGGCAGCTAATGTCCAATGTCATCCTGTCCATGTGGAAGCTTACTAATTTTTTCGTGGCGCCGATGTTGTACTGGTAATATGTTGAGTTGGGCATTTGGTTAAAAAAGTATGCAGTAAACATGTATGAAAATGGTTTTTGTGAACATGGTTTTGCATATCAAAACAGGAAAATGCACACCAGTGAGAGAGAGAGAGAGAGAGAGCGAGAGCGAGCGAGCGAGCATGCGTTGAATAATAGCTCAAGTTCATTGTGGTCTAGCAAAGCAATATAAGTATTGTTATTTATTATTATATCCCACATTCCTATTTCTGTTATGACTCTCAAGGCAGGTAATATTATAAAACACACCAATAAAACAGCATTAGAAGTGTTTAAAACAGCACAATAAGCAGCAGCATGGAATAATCAAAGTTAGAAATGGGACCCAATTACATCGCTTGATGTTGCTCACATGCCCCCTTAAAAGGTGAATTTGTGGGCTTCCTCTCTCCTTTCCAACCAGTGGGCCACACGGCGGATTGAAAGGGGAATCAAGAAGCAGCACGAGAAGGAACAGCAGCAAAAGAAGAAGGATGGACAGAACCCCCCCGTTTCAAATGGTAAGATTCTTAAACATTCACTGTATAACAAGAATGGCGATTTGTAGACATTTCTCTGGGGTGATGAATTAAAACACTGCTTGGCTATCCATGAAAAAGCCTCTCAGGAGATTAATTCTGAATGAAAGTTGAATTCCATAAACTCAGAGGCTTTGATGTGTTAAACTTCTGTAACACTTTTGTGCCTGGTCACCTGAAAGCAGTTATTTTTATTATTTATTTATTATTATTTTATTTATTTATTAAAACATTCTTATGCTGCCCCATTCGCCGAAGCCTCGGGGCGGCTTACAACAAATAAGTTAAATCATAACATTTTAAAATATATACATTAAAATAAATTACAAATACACAATATAAAATAAGCCGTCCTGGCTAGAAAAATTCAACAATATTAACATTTAAAATGCTGCTTGAATAAAAAGCAGTTATTTTTCTTGCCACAGGTGATCTGACAAGTTTCTTTACAAATGTGTGCAAATAAATTTGATCTGTTTTGGAGTGGAAAAAATGGTAACAATTCAGTATGTGAAAGTAGTTGATGGAAGTTGATAATGTGTTCTGTGCTGAACTTATGCCCCCAGTGGTAAACTATTTATGTATAAATAATAATTTACCCCCCTCCCCCAAGTTCCAAGTCTTTTAATTGGTGGATTTATTACTAAATTTTAATTAGTGTGGTGAGTTAAGATTGGACTCGCACAAATGTAATACTGGACCACGTTTTTGAGTGTGTGAATGATGAAACCACGATTTGTACCTGCTCACAAGCCAGGATCAGCGGTTTGTCAGTTCAGCAGAATGCAGCCTGGGGCTCTCCAGACATTTTGGACTTTAATTCCCATCGGTCTCAGCCAGCATGGTCCACAGTCAGGAAGCCTAGAAATTGGCAAGGCAGAGATTTTGACAAGGACTAGGCAGACCTAGATTCAGATTTCTGTGTAGTCAGGAAGCTTGCTAGTTAGTGTTGTGCCAGTCACACACAAGCTTAACCTACCTTGCAGGACTGTCGTGCAAATAAAGGGGAATAGGATGAGGAGAACAGTGTATACAGTCCTTAGCTCCTCGATGGAAGGTTGGGATAAAATTGTAATATTAGATTGGATAAAAGATAGATAAATATACTTTTTAATCTTGATAGCTTTCTACACACTTGTACTCATCCATGACGATAAGTAGTTGCTTCATATGACTTCCTTGTACCCAGATTTTGAAACTCTGGTTTCGCCTCACTGTGGCTGGCGCACAGAATAATTGGGCCTCATCGCGTGATCAAGCAGTAGGCCATGAGTGACTCGGGGAAAGGAATTGTGCTATTCTTGTTTCCCCAGTGGCCAGGGAGGTGTGGACGCTCGTCTCCCCCGCTGTGTGGTTTTTATGCGTTCCAAGTTCCCTTCTGCAGACTGCTCCAATTCTCTTTGTGAGCATGACCCTCGTGCCACCGCAGCGTCTCCTTCTGTAGCAGATTGTCACATAAAACGTCGGGTCCTGCTTGCATAATTCATCGCCTGTCGAGCCAGCCCTGAGGAACAGGATCTGGGGAAGCTCTTTTGTGCAACAGCTGTTGGCTTAAAGGATTGTATTGTTTGCTGAGCCCTCTTCCATGTCTTCCTTGGGGTCTTACGTTACAATGGGGAGCACTGGCAAGATCCACCTCTCCGTCCTGGCAGGGCTCCAGAGCCTTGAATAGCTCCATGGAAGGCAAAGTTTGATTGCTCTTGGTACAGGGAGATTGAGGTTCTGTAGTCTTGAGTGTCTTTATTTTTATCATCGTCATCATCACCAGCACCACCAGCACATTTACATCCCATCTTTTTCCTTTTTGCAAGGAATCCAAGGTGGCTTAAATTCTCCTCCTCTTCATTCTATCTTCAGAAAAGTCCCGTGCGGTTGGTTTGTTGGAAGGAGCAGGTTCGTTAGGATAGGAAAAGAAAAGCTCCCATGTTGAATTTCTGGTGTGGCAGATAGACTAATCAACAAGTGGTGGTACTTTTTGAAACAGCTATGTCAATAGTCCAGGCTGGGCAACTGACCAGTCATCTAGGAATACAATTCCTATTTGTGTGTCTTAGGCAAATGTCAACCCCCTGATTTAAATCTTGTAATAAAGTTATGCTGGGTGATGAATTTTTAACAAATATTTTCATCTGGGCTTCCATGGTGTGGAAAAAGCTGAAAGGTCAACAAGCGGCTCCATTTTTATGATCCTTGGAATTGAAAAGGAGTGTGTGGATACTAATTTCCAAGGGAAATGGTTGGGTCAGTAGGCCTTGCCTAAAAGGCTTAGGGGATGAGAAATGGGGAGCTCTGGTAGCTAAGACAAGGAAAATGGAAAGCAAAGAGAGACTGGGAAACCCACTCAAGCAGTGTGCCTTGACCTTGGACATATGTGGATGTGGGAAAGATCATGGACGTCCTCAAGGCATCAGGCAGTCTTTCTTCCAGCATCTCATATTTTCACTGGGTTTCTGAGGCCTGGTTCTCAGGTGATAAGCTGTGTATGATTGAATACTGCTGCACAGAGACAATAACGACCTTTCATACAGAGAACCAGAGGCCTGATGGAAGACTTCTAGCCTAGCTTCTTCCCTGACATGATGGATTTCTTTTTGGTATGGAGCAGCATTTTAAGCATGCTGCTTGGAGTCTGCAGAGCCCCGATACAGGCTTGGCTCTGCAACAAAAAATAGACCAGACTATTCTCTCTAGAACGTGGAATTCCATGGAAATTACTTCTGAGTAGGCCTTTATAGGGGTGCTGTGTCCAAAGGACACATGCAGCCTTTTTGCAGCTCTGAAGCAAATGAAAATGCCTCCCGCCCAACTCCTCCTCTGCCCTCAGAGCCTCTGCTCAAAAACCGGCTCTGTATATATGAGTGTGTGAAGAACAAGAGAAGGGGCTGGGAAACAGTGAGGTCAAGGGGTATTTGGGAGAGAAAGAACAGGAGAAGGGGCTAGGAAGGAAGACTGCCAGCAAAGCAGAAAGACCTGTTTGGATGGAAGAAGATTAGGGCACGGCTAGGGAGTTCCTTTCCCTAATGTCCGTCAAATTTCTGATCAGCAGTTCAGGAGCAGTAGAGATTACCTGGGTCCCAAATGTTTTTCCAATTTAAAACATTAGAAAGAAAAAATTAAAGGCGGTAGGGAGAGCTTTATGAGCACCATTGGAGTTTTCTATGGGTGCTGCGTTGTGGATCTCTCATCCATACAATTAGCTGTTTGAAAACTTGCACAGCAAATGTTTTACAGAAAGCTGCTCACGAAGAAAATGGCTCGGATTGGTTTGTTCCGGGACAACAGTGCAGAGGGGAAAGGCAGCCCACCTGCCCAGGAGTTTCCATCTAACATGACTTTGAAAGGCAATATTTCTTCCTGAGGGCATCATTCCCTTAGATCCCAGGGAGAGCAACTTGGGGCCCTCCCATCTGTTTTGGCTGCAACTCACATCAGTCCTACACAGTGAAGCCAAGGGATTATGGGAGTGGTAAGACACAACATCTGGAAGGCCACAAGTTGTCCATCCCTGTCCTAGACAGAACATTGGCAAACTCCTTTCTTAAATCACGAGTTTAAATTGTTCGTGAAAATGGTGCTGAGTATTCCAAGAACTTGCTTGGGAGAAAATGGACTGTTTGTAAACTTCCCTGGTTTGTTCAGAAGGGCAGTTGAGAAATGCAATAAACAAAAACACACAAACTGATGTGCTGAGCTGCATTTTAACCTTCTCATCCAGCTATAACCTCTCTCTCCTTCCCCTTCCCTTCTGCCTTTCTCTGAAGTTATCATACAGAGAGATCCAACCACAATGGAGAATGCAATCGCTGGCCTCCGCTCTGGGGACTTTGAACTCTCGGACATTTTTTATTTCTGCAAAAAGGGGTTCGAAGCGATTGTGGAAGATGAAGTCACTCAAAGGTTCACCTCGGAGGAGCTGGTCTCCTGGAATCTCCTCACGAGGACCAATGTTAATTTCCATTACATCAGTTTACGGCTGACTATCGTGTGGGTTATTGGAGTCCTGGTGCGGTATTGCTTACTGCTGCCTCTTCGGTAAGTTCAGTGTGGTGTGTGTGTCTTGCACGTGTGTATGTGCACACAGAGGGAGCTTATGCATGTTGGGTGGTGGTTCTGTCTTGTTCAGTATCGTGTGTCCTGAACGTAGCAGCTGTTTCAGGAAGACCAGGAGCGTGTGATGGCTTGCTGAGCTAGATGGCCTTTTGGTCTGGTCCAGCGGGCTTCTTCTCATGGGTTTGGTCTCATTGCCACATCCTCCTTCCAGCCCTGAGATGAGCAGCTTGTGGCCTTCCAGATGTTTGGCCTACACATTCACATGCTGGCAAAGATCTAAGGCAGAGAAGGGACTGCATATCATTCTAGATGTTGTTGGATTACAACTCCCATCAGCCCTGGATAGCATAGCCAATCCTGAGGGATGATGGAGTTGCAGTCTGACAGCATCTGCAGGTGGGGCGCACATTCCCTATCCCTGATCTAGGGGAAGTCAGCCCCCATAAATAGAAATGCCTATATACTGTGATCACAAAATGTACGTTTCTAAAGCTATGTCATGATTTGGTGTTTGCGCTTGGTTGCCTTTCCGACATGCTGCAGGAACGGTCATTGAAGGGACGGATCAACTTGGGGTGTAGGCTCCCTTTGCAACAAATCAGTGGCAAAATCCCCAGTCGAGGGACAGAACTAGGCCACCTTCAGGATACTGGGGTTTCCCAGTAAAGCAGCCATCACTGTGTGCCATTTTAAATTGTGATGTTCACAGGTGCCCAAGCTCACCCTAGAATCCTCTGCTCAGTTAACAGGCTAAGCTGCATGCCAGAAAATTATGCTGGAGATTTATACTCAATTTTGGCATTGGATTCTGCTCGAAGAGAGCAGTAAGCCCACTAAGTCTAAAGAAATAATACAGAACATATCTATTTAATGATGCTGTTGGGGTTCTTGTGACCTCTTTGGTGTGGCTTTTGTTGACTTCTGGGGCCTAGCACAGCTGCCTTCTGAAGTTGGGCATGAGCTGAATGGTGCCTTTGGAGTCTGGCATTCACACATATGACGTACCAGTTAGATTTATTACATAGGGACTTGGCCCAGTGGCACATGACGCCGCATGCTTGCTGAAACTAAGCAGGTCTGGGTCTGGTCAGTGCCTGGATGGGAGACCTTCTTAGGAAGCCTATGCATGCTATTTTCCATTCCATCATGCAAGAAAGGCAACATGTGGATGTGATACATAATGCATATTAATTTTCTAATAGAGGAGGGAGCAAACTTACTGGACATGCTCTTCTCTTGTAGACTTTAAGGTGCTCTTGAATTCATGTTCTCCATGATGGCTGCACCGTGTGAACAGAATGCTGGGCTAGATGGCCCTGGGTCTGATCCAACATGTCTTTTCTTATGCTCCTAGCAGGGTCTGCTCATCTCAGATGGGAATTCATTTAGCTTCTTCCTTTTATTTTTCAGTGCTGTCTTGGCGGCCATTGGAATTATTTCTATGATTGTGGGCACCACGCTGGTAGGGCAGCTGCCAAATGGGGTGTAAGTGAATCTCTTTGCATTCATAAAAAAAATCTTGAGCAAAATGAATTAAAAGTAGGATATGCTTGATTCCATCTTAGGCAGATATCTTGCATCTGTGATGGTATTGTTCCAGGTATGCAGACAGTGCTTCCTCATAGAACTGTAAGAACAGAGTGTTGATAGCGAATGCTGTCAGCTCGCCAAAAGATATTTTGTACAATCTGAGGTGTGGCAGGGAAAGCCATCTGTTGCCCAGGCCTGGACCCTGCCTGCCCTTGGTCTCTACTATGAAGGATTATTATGGCATACTTGAGTATGATGCATTGCCATGCATGAGAGATGGACATAGAATGAGAGGCAGAGATTTGAGGAGGAAGGGCGGTGACTTCCTTTTCCACAGTTGTAGAAAGCTTTCAGCTGTTGTTAAGCAGAGCTTCATTGTCTTTACATTTGATGGCCCTGCAGAACCAAAGAGATGCTCAGAATAATGTGAGCAATGCACAGCCTTGCATTGATTTAGATCGGGAAGCTTATTCCATTCATCAATATGTGGGCAGAAAATCGTTTGGATTAGAGATTGAGAAACTACAAGAGACTCTTGCTTATAAATAAACTTAAACTTGTTAGTCTGTTGGAGCACAAAACAATTGTCTGGCACTCCTCAAACTCAGAGCAGCTACTCTTCTAGAATAAGCCTCAATTAGTACAAGTTAGGCTTGAATATATGCAAAATAATTATGGTCTGTATTTTTGGAATTTCATTTCTTTCTTTCTGTACTGATGCAATCCTAAGATAACTTTCATACATTCTATGGGGAGGACTATAGTGAATGAATGAATGAATGAATGAATGAATGAATGAATGAAAAGAAAGACAGACAGACAGACAGACAGACAGACAGACAGAATAATGGAAAAGCATGTTGACTTGCTCTGGCCATTAAGAGGAGGGGGATCACTGTGTTACAATTGCCGCTGGCACTCGGCGATTGAGGGGAATGGGTATGGCCCATTTCCAAACTTCTCATTCCTGAATATCCCTGCCTTGCAGAACCAAAGACTGGCTGAGTGACCTTGTCCATCTGACATGCTCCCGGATTCTGGTCAGAGCGCTCTCCGGCAACATTTACTACCATAATAAGTGAGTGAAATCACTCTTCCAGTACCACAGCTAGATTGGCAGACGCAGCGTGGCACAGAGTGCTGGAGGTGGCAGCAAAGACTTCAGCCTAGCCGACACATCATGTAGAACTGATTGTACCACTGCAGACTAGATGCGAGGGATCACTGGTTCTAAACATGCTCTCCATAAAAGTCTCCTGCAAGCGGTGTGCTGAGCTTCTCCATTGCTCCCTCGTGTGCTCGGTGTTGCTTGTTACTGAAAAAGAGGGGTTGTGTTTAAGGTGGGCAGCAGTCGGAAATGATGTTCTCCGTCTGCAGGCTGAAGTGGTACAGTCTAGTCTGTCACCTCGGGATTCTTGCACCTCATTCTGCATGCCATGTGTACCAGATCTTAAGGACTACACCTCCACCCAGTAAGAAAACAAGGGAATTGCTGTGCATCTTATGGAACTGTCTACTAGGACATGTACCGGTCACAACCTATTGACTTATTTACTCCCATGTGACCTATGCTCTCCTGAGGAGCGTCTTCAGGTCCCGTTTCTTTTGGAGGTGAAGTGGGTGCTGACAAAGGCAAGGCCTTACTGGTGGTGGCCCCTCCTATTTGGAATAGTGGCCTAAACTGAAGTCACAAACGTCTGGTGATATAACTCCTGCCCATTCCTCATCTAAAGGAATGCTGCCTTCCACCTGTCAGATTGGTAAGATTTGGCTAGGTTGGTGGGCACATGGGCATTCCTTGGTGAACCTCCAGAGCATCTGGGTTATCTTCTGATTGGCCGTATTCCTCGTTCCCACAGAGCAAGTCTTGAAGACCTATCTCCCCACTGCTCCCCTTCTGTAAGTGCGCAGAAGTGATAGGATGTATTCATATAGTCCTTTCTGAAGTGTCTCTTCACATGCCACTTTGTGAGGTTATAGTTTAGAAAAGCTTCAATGTGTCTTACATGGATATGCTTTCTTAAGTGATATCTGTAGCATTCTTAAGGTTGTCTCCATTGTTTTCCCCTACTTTGTGGGACCTGAGGCTTGCTGGGGCTCTTCCTTTTAATACCTTTCATAGGCAAATGAAAAACTAGTCAGTCACAGGCTAATAATTATTCCTGAAACCAGACCAGTGTTTAACAGGCATCTTTTTATATTGTATGCTGCTTTTTGTATGCTGTTTTAATTGTGGTTGCTTTAGAAGTGTGTTTTTTAAAGCCTGTGTAATGTTCAAAGTGCTCCTTGTGCTAGAAAATTACAGCTTTGAAAAACACCAAATATTTTTCAAAAGGTATATATTTTTTTAAAAATGTACAGGTTATGCTTTTAGGGATGTGTTAGTGTGTTGAATACTAATGTGAACCTTGTTGGGAAGTCCAGAAATCATAGCATTACTATACCACAAAGCTGTGGGTAATTCATGTCCTCTTATTGCAGAGAGAACAAGCCCCAGAAGGGAGGTATTTGTGTTGCAAACCACACATCTCCAATCGATGTTATAATCTTGACGAATGATGGCTGTTATGCAATGGTACGTCAGAGCAGTGTGAATTTGTTGTAACTGCAGTAATCCAGAGTTGTGAAAACACTTTTAAAAAGCTGTCATGGGCTCTTTGTTGCTTCCTAGTTTCCTGTAACTATGAAGAAGTCACTCTCTGAATTGAGCTTTTTCTTGGTGGGAAATTTAAGGAAGAGAAGATGATGCTTAAGTAACATCAGCATCCACTAACAGTATGAAAACACACTAGACTGGGTGTTTCATTGAAGACGGGGTACAGTAGCTCATTCCACCTGAGGGCTTAATTCAGTTTTGGAGAAGCTACATTGTGCCCAAAGGTAAAATGATTGTGATCTTTAAAATCTGAATGCCAGTAACTAAGACTTAGGAGAGCCATTTCACAGATGCTAAGCATCGCCAACAAACAGTGAGTAACATATACTCATTTTCTGGCTACTTCCCTGCACTCCCCTGAGTAAAGGCAAGAAAACACTTTCTCTGGAAACTGTGATGAAACAGTCGAGAATGCCAGGATAAGACTGTGGAGAGAAGGAGCCACCCATCTCCAAAAGAGGGTGGAGCCCCAGGAAAACTTAGCCCCTGCTCACATGGAGAACTGCGTAACCTGGAAGTCAGTGAGCAGGATCTGGTGTTGGCAGATCTAGGATGAAATGGAGAAAACGGCCTTTCGCATCCACACAGCCCTTTGCGAACGCAGAGAAGAGCCAGCAGTTTCACGCTTAGCCAGGGCACATTTTGTCCATCAAGATTATGGCGGAAGATCCAGTCTTAGTGGCTCCAAATGCCCCTGATGTCGCCTGACACTGGGCAAAAATAATGGGATGTGCTCACCCAGGCTTCACGATTTTATCTTGGTGGCGTGTTTTATGCACAGGCCATTGATTCTGTTTTGTTCTATGGCTTTTTGTTAATTGTATGACTGCTACATCTGACGCAAAGACCGAGAAGGAAAGAAAGGAGAGAGAAAGCATACTGGGCATTGAACAGGTTCTCTGCCCCAAGAGTTTGTTGTTGTTGTTGTTGTTGTTAGTCGCGAAGTCATGTCCGACCCATCGCGACCCCATGGACAACATTCCTCCAGGCCTTCCTGTCCTTCACCATCCCCCGGAGTCCACTCAAGCTCACACCAACTGCTTCAGTGACTCCATCCAGCCACCTCATCCTCTGCCGTCCCCTTCTCCTCTTGCCATCTATTGTTCCCAGCATTAGGCTCTTCTCCAGGGAGTCCTTCTCACTTGGTGGTCAAAGTATTTGAGTTCCATCTTCAGAATCTGGCCTTCTAAAGAGCAGTCAGGGTTGATCTCCTCTAGGACTGACCAGTTTGATCGCCTTGCGGTCCAAGGGACTCGCAGGAGTCTCCTCCAGCACCACAATTCAAAGGCCTCAATCCTTCGGCGCTCAGCCTTCCTCATGGTCCAACTTTCACAGCCATACATTGCAACTGGGAAGAGTTTACAATCTAAAATTTGATATGGGAGAAATAGAGGAGGGGATAGAAAAGGGAGAGTAGGGTAAATATGTTGCGTTTAATGCTTCCTGGAGGCATTGTGTGTAGATTCTAAGGAATAGTATTTGAGGAGCTTCATTTTACCTTTGCATAGATTCCCTTGCAAAGCAAAGAATTGACAGTACTATTCTTGCTCTGTACCTCACATTTCGTGGTTGCCATTCTCTGCTGGTGTCCAGGACGGTTCCTCAAACTATTCCTAAAAGTTTGCACACCCCTTGTTTCATTATTTAGCTAAAGGGAACTATCTTGCGGGAAGCCAGGTCGATTTAATCAGGTTGGTTGTCGCTTGTGGGGCTTTCAGGTTGGCCAGGCTCATGGGGGCCTGATGGGCGTCATTCAAAGAGCCACCGTCAAGGCCTGTCCGCACGTCTGGTTTGAACGGTCCGAAATGAAAGATCGCCATCTAGTGACAAAAAGGTAGAATTCTTTTTCTTTTTGGCCCAGGGCTTGAAACTAATTGCATGTTCCAATGTTCTGCCATTGCATGTTCTAATGGTCAAATATTTGTGCCTTACAAATGCTCACTGGTTCTTGTGCTATCCTGGAAGTTACCCATGGATAGTCAGTTGCATTTAGACTGTACTTGGGCTCGTGATCCTCCGTGAGGTTCTTGGCTAAATTGAGGGTCAGGCCTATACTCTTTCTCCTTTCTAACCTGCAAGACCCAATAATTGCTCTTCTGTCTCTGGACACACTGTCATGCAACCCCCTCAGTCCCAAGATGCAAGTTTTTAGCATGTATAACTTGTATGGGAAGTTGGATGGGGCAGGCCTCCCACATTGTGCAACGGTTGGCAAGGGAGAATTTTTAATTCCCTGAATCAGATGCCATTTGAAAGCTGAATATGTGGCAGAGTCTCCCCTTTTCTTACACTGGGATTTAGAGCTACTGCTGTGCCTGGGCTTGTGAGACCTTTGTTCTGGAAATAGTTCACAGAGGCCTAATGTATGCACTGATGCCGGTGGAATATTTCCTTTAAGCTTAATTGCATGTGGTGTGGGGACCATTTCCTGTAGGAGGAAAAGAGGGAGATGTGGGAAGAAGGGAAGAGAGCGTGTGACGGTGAAAAATTGCAAATTAATTGCAATGGAATGGGAACTATTTATTTACTTCATTCCACTTCTGCTCTGAAATGATCCTGGGTAGGGTGCAAATTAAAGCATTTATTTAATTTGAGGCAATTATTATATGAAATTAATTGACTGACTTTGCCTTCTGTGAAATTTAAGTAAATGCCAGCAATTAGTTTTTAATTTCATATAAAGATGAATTGGCATATGCACTTTTTAGGCAGATTTGTGTCCTTTTGGCCTGGGCTTCAATCTCCATGAGACCACACATGAATATTCTTCAGGAGCTTCTATTCCACAAGTAGAAACTGTTCGCAAACCATTAATTAAATGGTTTTGGTTCTGCAATTCAAAGGCACAAATCTCTTTGGTTTAAAAAAAGACCTTGGTGATTTAAAACCTTACTGTATACATCATTATATGGTATTAAAACAAAGTTAAGCACAATACATTGTTCTAAATTAGTGCCAGCCTTCTCCAGCCTCATGCCCTCCAGATCCCTTGACCCACAATTCCTATCATTCTCAGCGCAAGTTTAGGAAGTAAGGTGGATCAGATCAAAAGCATACGATTGGTCTGCTCCCACCAGATACCAGTGAAAAAGCACAAAAGCAGGACATGGTTGTGCTGTCTGGGGCTGATGGGACTTTTACCTTGGAGCATCTGGAAGGCACCTAGTTGGTGAGGGCTGATATATACTATGTGTATCTGACTCTTAAATTCTGAATGTGACCTGGAGTGGATCCTTGAGTTCTGCTGAGGATCTTTCCTTCCTCTCTCGACTGAAGACCTTGCCTTGTGATGTACAGGATCTGTAAAAGTGCTCTGAAAATAAGTATCAAGAAGCACTGGGGAAGGACCTATGAAATACCACCTCGCAGGACTGAGATGAACTGAAGTATTTCTCCTTTTTAAATTTTAGATTGAGGGAACATGTTTCCAGTAAGGACAAGCTGCCCATCTTAATTTTTCCAGAAGGTAATCCCCCAACCCATAAACCCCTGTTTGTTTTGCTCATGTTGCTTTTAAGAGATCAAAAATGCTGGCCTTGGGCTTTGTCCTTTGCTGCCAGAACCCTTCTCAGGCTGAGTATTTCAACAGCCTAGTGGAATGTCACCAAGTGGTCTGGATCCTGTGCTTTTACAGGCAAAAGATGGTTGAAAATGATAGTCTCATTCACTCACTGAATCTTCCCTCAGTCCTCCATATATAGTAAGCACGTGGGGGGGACAGTAGGGCCGCGCTCGCCTGCCTCATCAGTCAGCCTGGCTCCCTCCCTTAAGCACAACAACTGAACGAGGAGGAATGAAGGGCTCTCACTAGGCAGGAAACCTGGCTGCCTGCAGGCCACTCTATGCCAGAGGTGGGCACCCTCATTCAATGCCAGAGAAGCTCTCAGAGGCCACATTCCAGCAGTGCTGGGGATGAAGGCAAAGGGGAGGGGGCCAACATACCCCCCACCAATCTAGCACATTTTGTCTTGAAGCTCTTCCTGCTGGTCAACACGACTTAGAAGAGGCATTTCAACCATTAGGGTGTGGGGGAAACCTGCCTGGACACTCAGAAACTCATTGGTGGTTGGGAAAAAGGAGTGTGACTATTTTGGAAGCCCCGGGAGGACTGGACTGGGGCCCCAGGTCAAGTTTCCCCAGCTCTGGCTCTGTGTTTATTTATTTATTTATTTATTTATTAAAACATTTTTATGCCGCCCCATTCGCCGAAGCCTCAGGGCGGCATACAACAAAAAATTAAAATAACATTTTAAAATATATACAACAAAATACAAATATATAATATAAAACATACACTATAAAACAAGCCACCCTGGCCAAATAAAATTCAATAATATTAACATTTAAAATACTGCTAGTTAAATACCTAGTTGTTTGTACAACTAGGACATGCACCTGCTCCCCTTTTAGATGTTCCCCCTGAAAGCATGAATGTTAAGGAAGTGGGGCTGCTGGGCGTTCAGCCAAGGGGACGTGAGGCAAGGCTCCCTTTCCCCTCCATGCCTTCGTGTGCGCACCCATGTGCACCTGTGCTGCAGAGGGGAGCCAAGGAATGAGTGACCGGAAGCGACAACATGGCTGTTCACAGCTAGGGACACGGGGGGCTGTTCTAAGACTGGGCTGACCCAGGTGCTCACGGGAGGCCATTGGTCTCCTGCCAAGGTAGAGGAAGGGAGGGGAACGTAGCATCTCAGGTGCGAGCGGGCTTTCCTTGAAGACAAGGTGGCCTCACCTGCCAAAAGGGACTGGCTGCTGCTTCAGCTGAATGGGAGGATAATCCTAGGAAAGTTTTCAGTTGTGCAGCCGGCTGCAGCCACTCGATTGCTGCATGGGGTGTGTGTGCGTGTGCGTGTGTGTGTGTGTTTCTTACTGACCACCCATGTGTTGTTCTCTCTCCCCCTCTTTGATTAGGTACTTGCATAAACAACACCTCAGTAATGATGTTTAAAAAGGGAAGCTTTGAAATAGGTGGCACCATCTATCCAGTTGCCATCAAGGTAAGAGTGTGGAAACATGTTGTCCCCGTGGGGCAGGCAGCACAGGAGCAGATGATGCGCTTGCAGGCGGTTAAGACATTCCTCCACTAGTTGCAGTGTCCGAATGTGCATGCTTGGAAATGGCCTCCACAAACCCTTCACGGCCTGGAGGCGACCCTACCTGGGAAGAGGACAGGTGTCCAGGAGCAGGGGGACCGCACCAGTGTCTCGTGCAGTCGGCAGCCTTTTCTGAGCCGGGTCTGTTCTGCCGTCATCTGGATTGCCAGCAAAATTAGCCTGTGCTCAGCCAAAGGGAAGCTAGAGTAGCACTCGGTCCAGCTGGAAGGCACCTGGTTGGCCGCTGTGGAAGCCAGATACCGAACTGGACAAGTCTGATCCATCAGGATGCTCTCCCGTTCTCATTTAAACTGCTGTAGGAGTTGTAGATGTTTAACTTTTTGCACACAGATTAGAAGGATGCCCCTAATTGTAGTATCCTGATTGGCAGGGCCTTTTCCTGTCGGGTTAAGGAATGACAGTGCCCCCCAATCTGTTGTTTTGCAGTATGACCCGCAGTTCGGAGATGCCTTCTGGAACAGCAGCAAGCATGGCATCGTGAGCTACCTCCTGCGAATCATGACCAGCTGGGCCATTGTCTGCCATGTGTGGTACATGCCACCAGTGACAAGAGAGGTACCTTCTGCCCCCATCATAGACATGGTTGACTGTGACACTCAGAAACATCTTTGCCTGGTGGAGCTGCTCTTATGTTTTGGTGGCGATGGAGCAGAAACCCTTCTCTGCTTCACGTCTACTCTCTCATAAAAGCCAACCTCCCTACTGGGTTCATGTGGGTTGCAGATAACTGGATTCTAACTGCGTGTTGGTTTGTTTGCAGAACGGAGAGGATGCTGTTCAATTTGCCAACAGAGTGAAGTCTGCCATCGCACGCCAAGGAGGGCTTACTGAATTGCCTTGGTGAGAACAAAAATGAGCTTCTGCCTTTGAGGCAGGAGCCTTGAATCATTTTCAGCCTGAGGAGTAAATTCAGTTTTGGAGGTGCTTTTGTGTGCCTGAATTCCTGTTGTGTTCGGGACCAAAGGCAAACATGGGTAGGGCAAGATGATCAGCTTAAAGCTTTTATTGCCAGGAGAAGACCATTATGCCAGGGCAAGTCAGAGGCGGAAGAAGGAGAAGACCAAACAGGAGTTGGTTGACCTCATAAAGGAAGTCACAACCTTGAGTTTACAAAGCTGAGCAGGGCTGTCACAGAAAGGGCATGTTGGAGGGCTTTCATTCACAGGGTCACCATAAGTCAGAGATGACTTGATGAACATAACAACAACAAACTAAGCCTTAGGAGAGGTATGTCATCTTTTTAGAATGGGAAACAAAACGCTCAGAAGTTGAGGAAACCACCAAACAATCAGGGGTGGAAGGAAAGTGGGTGAAGCTAGAGGCAGGGGACCTTGGAAAACCAGAGCAGGACTGCAGATGGACTGGATTGGGCCCCCTGTCCTGAAGTGCAGCATCCCTGCTTTAGGAGAGAAGGGCTTCGTATCAGGAAGGGCTGCAGTTGACACTCTAGCCAAAGCTAGCTTTGAACTTGTTGGAGGCCACCAAAGTCTGTTGTGAATGCTGGGGATTAAGACTCACCAAATCGCTGTGAACTGTGCAGAGAGCTTTGGCTGTTGGATGGTATAGAAATAATAGCC
Source organism: Varanus komodoensis (assembly GCF_004798865.1). NCBI lineage: Eukaryota > Metazoa > Chordata > Lepidosauria > Squamata > Varanidae > Varanus > Varanus komodoensis. The sequence goes on from NW_025335568.1 coordinate 11,496,103, forward strand.
TGTTGACATCGTATATGTTTCTTGTTCTGCTCTATTCTTTCAGGGATGGAGGTTTGAAAAGAGACAAAGTGAAGGAAACTTTTAAGGAGGAAGAGCAGAAGAACTACAGCAAGATGATAATAGGGAATGGAGCATCTTCAGCTCGGCTAGCGGACACGAACTGATTGCTTGCAGCTGACATTTCTCCTGCCTGATCACTGTAGACAAGTGTGGATTCTCCCCGCCCCCCATTAGAATGATTGAATGAATAAATAAAACCACCAAGTGCGAGCAGTGGAGCACGTTGCTTTGTGCTTGTCCATTTGCTGCCCTCCACCGGTGGATTCCTGCTTTTGACGCCTGGAAAAGAGAATTGGCTATCGGAGCATCCCAGTGCTTAAAATGGGGTGAAGCTTTTGAACCTTAGCCCACAAGGGTAATGTACATAAAATATTGCTAATTTAAAGAATCAAGTTGTTTTATTGTACGAATTACGGTCGTGTCATTCACATCAGTAGGGAACGTTTGAACAAATGTTCCTGCGGGCAGGTTTCTCCAACCTGGTGCCTTCCAGGTGTATTAGATGGCAGCTCTCAGCAAGCCCCTGGGTGACCCTGGGAGCTCCTCGGAGCCAGTGTGGGGGAAGTGGTGTTCTCCCTGGGGGACCGCTGTGTGTTTGAATAGATGGTTGTACATTTCCAAGGTTGTTTCACTGGTGTTTCTTTGTTGGTGGTGTTCAGTAAATGTTTCAGGGAGGGACTCAATATCCGAGTTTATTATCAGGCTAAATAGATAAATGGGAAATGAGAACTGGGTGGTTTTTATCCTTGCCAGTTTGTAATGAAGAATTAGAACAGCCTGCAGACGTTTTCTTTTTTGGAGTTTGCTTCTTGTAGAAACCCACACCATCTTTGAAAAACAGTGTGGAACCGTATTCAGTAGAGGCTGGGGATCTGCCCACCCCCGCCCTCTGCACCGGAGAACGAGCCAGTACTGTAACAAGCTCCAACCTTGCAAACCAGTGCTGCCCCTTCAAAATACAAGACTGAAAGGAGGAAGGGGAAGGACACACACTGGAGGGAAATAAGTGTTCTGTGAAGGCACTGCTCTCATAGACTGTGTTGGCAACAGCTTATTTGTGTATCTGTCACTTAACTGTCTGAGATGTCATGTTGCCTTATTGTAAATTGAAATAAATTCTATATTTCTAACTACTGTCACCTTTTTCTTATTATTCCTTGTCCATCGCTGTGCCTACTTTGCAGTTTTGGTTATTTTTTTGGAAAAAAAACCTGGGTCGAGCTCATGCAAATCCTCTGGCCTCTATAATTGTGTACATAAAGAACCTTTGCCTAATTCTCGCATCTCCTTGAGGTTTTAGATGAGAATTTTTCTCAACCCTACCTGGAGATACTGGGGAAACTGTATTTCCTTCCTGCACTTTAGGAACATCCTACTGGTAACAAGTTTGGGCAAGGGCATTGCAGTCCTTCATTTTTTACTTGTCTAGGGGCTTCTGCAGTGCTTGCAAAATTAAGATAGGAAAAACCTGAGTGGGTTAGAAATGAAGGAAGGCATACTATGTATGTAAAACTGGTCCAGAAGATTCCAAAGATGCAAAGCACTGAGACCAGGAGTCCCAGACTATTGGGCATATTTGGAATGCTGGAGATCCCTTTCAAAATAGTTGCCGTGAAGTTGGGGGCATCTCCATAGAAGACCCATTTCATGGAAAGTGTTGACTACAAGTTAAGCATCTTGTCCAAGCACTGAAGCTAATCTCCTGAGCCTACAAACTAGTGAGGTGCAGAGAAAGACCACCTGACCCTGCGGAAGTGGTGCGATGGAATCCCCAGACGCCAAATCCCACGTTGAGTCCCAGAAAGCACAGCAACATGCCCATTTTGTGGAAACCAAACAAACAGGAGAAACATCTTCCTTGTGATACCTGCTCGAGTCCCAGGATCTTGCATACCAACCCACCTTACCTTTTTTCTGGGTGTCAGGGCATGCACAAAATTAAAGAGCTAGGCTGCAGCCCATCCGTGTGTTCATTAAAAAAAACCTTAGGTTCCCATGGAGTAATATGCACACCAACCATTGCTTTTTACTAGAAACAAAAATGTGTTTTTAAAAGAGAAGGTGGAGGATGCAGTGGATGCCATGAGTTAGTCCATGGGCGTTGTGTGGGAGACTGCAAATACAGGGAGCTGTTTCACCCAGGAACCTTAACAAAGTGGTCCAGGTGAGCCTGTTGGTCTTCAGTGAGGATAGATGTGTGAGTTTTGCTGGCACAGAACAACAGGTGAGGTGGTCACACTCCACCGGACCTCTCTGGTAACAATCTGATCCTACTGAGCACATGCATTCCAAAATAACCTATTCAAAACCAAAGGACGAGGCAAGGATGAATAAATACGGGATTTTGCCACAGGGTGGCAGTACTGCAAATTATTTCGATTCAAGAGGCTGCATATGCAGTTCTGAATCACTGATAAGCCGCTCAATTACAAAATGACAGAATTTTATGGGGAAATCCATTTTATTTCCTGCTTCTCCGACCCTTCATGCGTGTTGGAAATGATGAGGCGATGTGTAGTTAGGTTCCTGGTGCAGGATTCTTTTCCGCATGCTGAAGAATCCTGCATGTTGACGTTCCAAGGATTTCGGGGGTAGAGATTTAGGAGACAATCCTTTGTAAGTTTATATGGAAAAAAGTTCCACGATTCCGAGCATTCTCCGTCTAGCTGGAATTCTGTGCACACTTACCTGGAGGTAAGCATAACCGAACACACACAGATGCATAGAGTTGTACTGCACAGGGCTTCCATTTGGGCCTGTACCATAAATCAATCTGATTTCACTTTGTATTGCATTTTTAAAATTTTGACTCCTATCGTATAACTCACTTCAAAAGCTAGTATATGCAACAACCACCTTTTGTTCAATGTCACATCCTTTTTTCTTTTTAAAAAATATTCCTTTCCTTGAAATATTTCTTTTAAAAGTTCATAATCTGCTTTTGAACCCTACACTTTCTCAGAGTGGATAATAAACATATATTTTATAACAACAAAATATCAGTCAAAGCAAATGAAAACTGAGCAAACAAGGAACAAAATGCTGGTACACCAAAGCATCCTTCTAAATGTGCTGAGATTATAGACCTGAAGAATCTGTTGGCAACAAACCTCAGAGAAGAAGAAAGGCCAAGAAAGTCTTGTTGGCTGTAGAACGCCAAGTAATCTATACCAGCAAAGGACGATATTGTCTGTCTGTGGGTTAGGAGAATAGGGCCCTGACAGTGAAACCGGACATCTGAAATTTGGCATGCATGCTAAGGGGTGCCTAGGGGTATGCTTTTTAAAAATCTGTCCATTGATTTTAAGTAATTTAAAAGTGTCCATGTGGCTGAAGTGGAATCTTGAGTCACTAGGGGCAGAATTGCTTAAAGGGCCAATGCAGCTGGGGACCCTAACCCAGCACTCAGTGCCCACAAGGTGCTCCCAAATTGGTATCCCTTTGCACCCAAATTTTTAGAATGCTTTCTCCTGTGTGAGAGGCATGTAACTTATATGTAGGCTTCAAGAAAAGGAGGCTGAATGTTCAAGCCCTTTTCAAATTGATATCTCTGTGCTACCTGCTCATTTTCCAGAAGCATGATTAAAATGCCATCCTGTGGCTGCCAGGTGCTGCCTGGAAGGCCATAGGATCATTCAGCGCCCCAGCTTGGAAGGAGCACCGAGGACACAGCTGGGGTTCCGTACTAGAAGTGGCCTCCCCCTGCCCTCATCATTGGCAAGGCTCTTTCTGAGCCAGCTGCAGCTCTGGGGCTGTGCATCCATCCGGGGCGCAGGCCGTCTGATAATGGGCAAAGACACCAGGACCACCAGGCAAGGTGGTATAAGACCTGAGGCCAATCCCCAGTCCAAGCCACAAGGCCAAGTTACAACACCAAGCAGACCAAGGTCAAAAACAGGAGTCCATCACAATGCAGTCCAGTAAATGAGAGCATGGTCAACATGAGCCAGAGGTGAGGAACCAGGAACACAGCATGAGAAGGAGCGGGGATCTTGGAGAAGGCTCAGGCAAGGCCCACTGGAGTTGCTGTTGCTGCAGCAGCAGCTTCTGGGGGGGAAGAGCCAGTCTGAAAATAGCTCTTCCCCAGGGCTCCCAGGTGGGGCTCATGAAGGCCTAGGCTGCAGCAGCAGAAGAGTCTGGAACCAATCCTGCAACTGCCAGGGCTGTTATTCTGGTGCTTGGCCAGCAGGAGGAGCCCTGCAGCAGCCCAGATCGAGACAGCGGCAAGCGCCACTTTAGCGGCTGCAGGGAGGGGATGCTCAGCCCCACCTTCTCATACACGAGGGCACAAACCGTCATTTCCAAGAAGGAAACTAGCAGTGCTATAAGAAAAGTAACTTGCCCAGTGCAGCTCAGAGGTCATAGAATCCTAGAATAGTAGAGCTGGAAGGGGCCATGAAGGCCATCGGGTCCACCGCCCTGCTGCTGCAGGACACCAAGTTACACCGTCCCACTCAGATGGCTGTCCAGGTTCTTTCCGAATGTCTCTGGTGTGGGAGAGCCCACCTTGAATGTCTCCAGGTGGGGGGTCTGAGCTCCAAAACACAAAGCCACGCTTTGGAAAGCAAATCAATTTCACAGTGGAGGGAAGCACTTGGCCCCTCCCAATCAAAAGAAAATATTTATTTATTTGGAATTATTTGGAAAAATATGAGGGGCAGCTTGTCTGGTGAGTCCCAAGAGAGGTTCCCACCAACACTGGGTCCCACATTGAAAACCCCAGCCATACTGCTGGAAGCCAAGGGAAACCAGTAGAAACACAGAAAACAGAAACATAGAAAACAGCGCGAGTCAGAAGGGGCCTCCTGGGCCATCTAGTCTGACCTCCGACACCAGCCGGCTCCGCTCACGACATGTCCACCATGTGGACGTCCAGCCTATCCTTGAACACCTGCACCGATGGGGCCTCCACCACCTCCCGGGGAAGCCCATTCCACGCCCTTGGGGTCCTGACTGTCAGGAAGGGCTTCCTGGCATCCAAATGGAACCTTGGCTGAGGAACAGGGTCCTGTGGCTGTGGGACAGCCCTCCCCCTCATGGGAATACAATGGAAAGACATCCCTCCTGGGGGGCTATGGGGGCACACCATGGCAGCAGCCACACGTAGGGGTAAGAGCAGGTGTGGCTCCACTCAGAAGGGCAGGCACGAGATGCCCCGCTCTGGTGGCGGAAGGAGCTTTGCTTTCAGGCTTAGGAACTTAAAAAACCCTGCTGGATCTGACCCAGGGTCCATCCTGTCCAGCAATCTGTTCACGCAGTGGCCAACCAGCTGCCCACAAGCAGGATAGGGAGGGCTCTCTCCTGCCCACGTTCACCAGGCTCCACTGCTTCAGACTGAGAAGTGTTCCAATCTGTGTGAAGCGGCTGCGTCCATTTGCCAGGACTTGCTGAAGGGTGGTGCTTTGGATGACCAAAGCCCAAGAAGGAACATGTTTTCCTTTCTCTCCCCTCTTCCCTGTCCAGCAGATCCAGATGACTCTTTAGGAGCAGAGCCTTCAGAGGTTACAGTACAGTATGAATCCTAATGCCATTCTCCTTAAGAGAAGCATCTGCCCACATAAGGAGCCAAATTCAAGCTGAAATTTGCTCTCTTTCCCCATTTTCAGAAAAGCCTCTTGCTCCACCCTCAAGGTGACTCCTGCTGCTTGTGGGGTAGAAAGTGGGATTGCCGGACACTCTGTAATCGCTCCACTTTCACCTGTCATCTCCTGACCGTGTCAAGGAATGCCTTCTTCATCACATCCTTCTGAAATGTCTCCTTCCCTTTCCAAGGTCCTGATCCTTACACTCTGCCTGAGAACTTCACTAGGGACCCTGAAACGGCCAAGTCAAGGAGATGGCACTGCAGTGTGGCATCCAGGATCGATGAGCAGGGGTGTCATGCCTGTGCAGCCCTGCCCAGTGTGGAGGTGCAGGTGAGCATCAGGAGGTGAGGGTCTGCAGAGAAAGGCCTCTCACGAGTGTCCCAAATTCCATGCCTCTGGGTAAGTCCATCGAAACAACTTAGGCCTAGCACGTCTCATCTCCAACCAGGGCAGGGCTTTCATGAAGCCAAGGGGACCCAACTGCCCATTCAAGACCGGGAAACCCCAAAATACTTTGCATTACACCATGGGGTGACACTATGTTGCTGGGGAAATTAATCCCTCCCCTGTCCCCAGCTCCTGTGGGGATAAGCACAGAGGGAACAAGGAAGTCTCAGCAGGATGGCAGTGTCCCTGCTAATCAAAAATGGCTGATGACGCCTTCCTGCGAGCCCCGGCTCTGCTATTGCACTGGGCATCCAGGCTGGTCTAACAATGGGGCCAGGACTGGCAGGCTGTTTCTTCTGCTGGACCCATTGTGACATATAGTAGTGTCATCCTATACATGTGTACCTAAAACAAGTCCTGTTGTATTGAATGGGACTTATTCCCAGGTAAGTTATGCATAGGCTGGTATGCCAGAGGCCCAACTGCAAGGATGTGGTGCTGTTCTCATGTAGCTCCCCTTCATTTCAGGGGGGCTTTCATAGCAGGATGCCTAGCAGGGTTGTGCCCATAATATGAGTCTTTAATTTAAAAAGGGGGGTGGTGGTGGGATGGGGAAAAGACTTATGACCTCAAGAACAGAATACAGACTCCAAATGATACTTGCCTTCCCTGTCTTATTAGATTTTCTCTACCGTTTTTATTATTTGCTGGATAAAATCCATACAAATGAAATTGAGACATGCTCAGTAAATAATAATGAAAAGGTAAATTTACTTTATGAAGAAGCTGGTGCATGTAAGACCTCATTTCGCATGATGCTAACTTCACTGCTCACCAAACTAATTCAGACAGGCAGGCGGTCTGTTGCCTTCCCTCGCCTCCCCACTCGCTCTCACCCGCAGCTCGTCTCTGCCTTCTCCACTCTGTCATTGTGTGTGTGACCTCTTCTAACATGGGTTCTTAAGACAAATTGGTTTAAAAAGGAAAGACGACAACCAGCCAGACATGGTCAACAAGACACAGAAATAGTTTAATTCACCACATGTTTCCCTTTGGAGGAGGATTATTCACTTCTGCAATTCCTTCCAATTTCATTGGTGCCACTAGAAAAAAATGCAGGGAGAAGCCATAAAGCAAGCAAAGTGTGTGCGTGTGCGCGTGCACACACACACACACGGATGGGTGGGCGTAGGGAAGTTTTCCCCCATAAATTAAATTTCTGGTATATGTGTGTGTGCGCGGACAGGAGAAGCAATGCAGCTGCAGGTTGGGAAGAAGGTTGCTTGCCAGGGAGGGTGGCTGCCACACCCGCTTGCAATGCTTTTCTGCACCTGGGGAAGGCACGAGCACCTGGGGGTCTACAAGCATTCGTGGACTTTCCCACGACGTGGCTCAGTTTGCAGGACCAGGCCCAGCACCAGAGGAAGTCTTCAGAGCTGGAGGGACGGATTCCGAAAGTCCTCCTCTGAACCCCAGCTGAGATGCCAAGGCCGGTGGACTCAGAGATAAGCCAGGGGGCAGCTGGGGCTTGGGAGGAAACCAGGTTCAGGCGCTGTGGGAAAGCAAAGGGAGGAAGAGGGTGGTTCAGTATCACTAACTGAAGGGTTGAGCATCACCTACAGAGGGCAGCCCACCTGAGATGTGCCAGGTGCCCTAACGTCTGGCCTGAGGGCAGGACCATCTGCCTGAGCAGCACATGCTGGTGACTGGAGTTTGGACGGGAGGGGGGCTGTTTTGTTTGGCATCAACACTTCTTTAATGGCTAGTATTCTATCTGCGTTTGCTTCTTTTATTGACTTCTGTGATGCACTTCATTTTAAGCCAGACTGATTGGCTTTTGCATAAATAAAGCCTTGCATTAGTAAGCCATTGTCTGGGTCTGCTTGGAAGAAAGGAGAGTACAAGTTCATCAGGTGACATAAAAATACTCTTTCTCAATCAATCAATCAATCAATCAATCACTGAATAAAAGCAGATATTCTTCTTGAAGCATTTCTGGACCCCAGAAATTGTCTGGGAACAAAAAGCTGATTGGGCTGGCCAGACACGCCTTTGCACATGTACAGCTGCACTGCTAATTTCCACCTCTGATGGCGTCCCTCCACAGTGCTCTGGGTGCCACCGATGAGCCCCCCGCCACTTTCAGAGGCAGCTGACCACGGGGGCTGTGGAGGAAAGTGGCCTTGGACAGGCACTTTCTCCCCCAAATCCAACCAATCTGAGATGGCAGGCCAAAGGCTGCATTTAGGGTTATGCAGAGGTGCTGAGCCTTACTAGTGGGTGCAGCACCTGGCCGGAAAGGGCTCGCAAGCCCATGGAGGGCTGTAGTCTCAGCATACAGTGCCTAGAGGCTGTTTATCATGGGGCTGCCACCCAAATGACCTTGGAAGCAGCTCCTGTGCCACACAGTGGTGTTCCAGGTGAGTCCTGGCAACAGATAAGCTGAGGACCACTGCTGTATTCGCAAGGCGCCAAGCCTCTTTCAGCCTGAATTCGATTCTGGGGAAAGTCTTGGCGACTGAGTTCCAGGGCAAAAATACTGAGGCTAACACAGCAGTATATTACCCTCCAGAAGGGCTGCGTTTTGCCCATGGTTGTGAGGCCGTGGATCCCTGCTCTTATGGGCTTTGTTTTCATCTCTGGACACTCAGCTCTCCCTTGGAAAATCACACATAGGACATGAATGCAACACCAGTGTTGTTCACCCACTGCGATCGGCATGTGATACTCTAAGTTATATTGCTGGATAATCCAGTATTCTGCTTTTAGCAGTGGCCAATCAAGGTGCCTTTGGGAAACTGAGAGAGGGGGGCAGGAAAGAAACGGCCCTCCTGTGACAAAAGGGTGTCTGTCTGTGAACCGGTGAATTTATCAGCAGGATAGAACTTCTGATGTACTGAGCTGGTGACGGTGCGAATGTGTCTATAAAAGTATTAGGGATCCATTATGTGATATACTTTTAAGAGCCTCTTCCCACCTCCTTCGCATCTCATACTTGCAAGTCTTTTCAAGGCACTTCTTCTTTTGGCTTTTTTTTTTTTTTAATCTTACTGTCGTTATATTAATGGCTCCACTTTGACAAGTTCACCATGACCCAGGAAATGAAAGCAGAGGAAAATTGGAGTAAGAGAGGATGGGGCACACCTAAAAGGAATTTTATGTTCCTCTGGTGGTAATTAAAGCGCTATGATATTTTTTTAAATGTAAAAATCATGCTGAGTGTTGGAAAGCCCATATCCCCTGCAGATATACGATACGCAATCATGAAATTTCAAGGCAGTGCTCTGAATGCTTTTGCACCCCAACTGACTTTTGCCCTGCCTCTCTGTCTTTCCACCCACACTCCTTGCTTTTATACGTGTTTGATTGGAGTGATGCATTTGGTGCTAAACTCTGTGCTATAAATGTTACCTGCAAGGGAGCAAGAGGAAGGGGAGTCTACCTGTCAGGCTTGTTCACACGGAAGTTCTCATCTTTGCACCACCAAACTTCCTCCCACTCAAGCCTGTATAGCACTCACAAACCGTATTTATTTATTTGGGATATTTCTAACCCGTCCAATCACTATGCGTCTCCCCCTGCCGCATTTCTTGAACATGTGCATGTTGCTCCCCATGGAGAACAGTGGTTTAGGGTGGGTTTTCAAATGCATGCATTCTTTGCTTGTACATTTGAAAGGCAGGGTGTGTGTGTGTGTGTGTGTGTGTGTGTATTTGTGCACCCCCACAAATTCCAGAGGGTGTGTACATTGCATTCCATGTTCATTTCCGGGAGGTGCATGCTGGGCATTCAACTGCGCGTCCAAGGGGTTTTGCAGAGAGGAGACAGGCTCTCCTTCTGCCCCGTTTCCCCGGCAGGCCGGCGTTGTGCTGCTCGCAACAGCTAGGGGCCAGCATCACTACGTGCATTTCGCCCTCCCACTTGCCTTTTTAATCGGGTTCTTCTTGCTGCAAGGCCTGGCAAAGGGGCGTGGACCGGCGGCGAAGGCCTGATTTGTATTGCACTTTATTTGCATACTCTAATGAGATGGACTATAATTGGCCTTCATCGATTTTGTTTTTATTGAGCTAAAATAGAGTCAGTGCATCTTCAGCCAGGGGAGCCCATTGATTTGTGGTAGGATTCAGGGCTAGTCCGTTGAAAAATTAATTAATTATGCTCTTATTTAGCGATCAGCACTGGCCAAGCTGATATCTTTTCCATCTGGGGATGTTTTGCCATGAGGTGAGTTTGAGAATGTTTGCTTTGAAGCATTGCTACGGAAAAGGAAGAAGCACAGTGCTTATCCACTGCTGCTTCCCCAAACCAGTGCCCCCTGCCCATGATGGACTAAAGCTCCCATCATCCTTAGCTAGCAGGGTCATGGGTGGGGTATGGAAAGATGCAGTATAAAACAACTGGAGAGCATCAGGTTGAAGTTTGATTTACCAAGATTTAGCATCTTTCTTGATTTGCTAAAGATACCATAATTTCTTGATCCAAATTGTAGAAGCCTGTATACTTTTTCCTAAAATGTAGGTCTCTATCCTTAACCCTTTACTCCCTGCCTCCCAGTATGGGTAGCTTCCACAATGTGAAAAAGCAGTAATATAATAAGGACACATGAACCAAACTCCTCAAAAGTGAAGCAATGGAAGCTGCACAAGGCAAGGAAAGAGATAAAAATTCCCACAGAGAGTGGGTGAGAAAATAACCATGTCTTTATTTGTCACTGAAATGACAAACAAGGTGCATGCTGGTTGAAGTACTCTGGGGAGAGGATTCTATAAATGGGGCTTCACTGCAGGAAATCGTCACAGTCTTTGCTTGAAACCTGCGGTGTCTGCATTGCTGGAGGCACCCAATCCAAAGGGGAGCCTCCGTGATCATATGGAGAAAGGGACTTCTTCAGGTGGATGTACTGTGGACCTGAAAAGCCACTAAAGGTGTGTGATTCTGCTCATGAACCACCAGATTTTGCCAGGTTGCACTCGAAATCTATCATTGTCCACTTTGGCTTCATGGCAGGGACACGGTTCAGTGCTAGGTTAAGATGGACGTCCTTCCATTCCTGGGCTCACGGGTGCTGGTAGTTTGTTTGCAACTGTTTTAGGTTTGTGTGTATTAAAGTTTTTGCATTATATTTCATCTTGCTGTGAATCACCAGAGAACGTTTGAGCATTGGGAAATGTAGGCATGTGATCCATGAATGAAATTAAATGAGTGAATAAGTTGAATGAACTAACGATGGCCAGTTTGCTGCCCAGTTCAGTCCTGGTGCTGCCCATGCCTGATTGCATTCTTTCTTTCAAGAGAGAACATTCCTCCAGCATCTTCCTTTGAATCGTCCCTGCCTTATCTCCATCATTCTAGGCTTCCCTTCCTGAATCCATTGAGGGCCGGTTTTGTTTTAGCCCAGCCCAGCCCAGAAGTTGCTAACCCCTAAAATGGGATTGAGGAACATCTTTCTACCCAAGGACCAAATTCAGGTTCAAAGATGCTCTTGAGGGATGCATTCCAGGGAAGGCAGAGTCAAAGGCAAAGGGATGGAGCCAAAGGTATTGTATGGTTTTCATTCTGTACATCACCTTGAGAGGGGTTTGTCCTTACAGACAGCTGTAAGTAATTTTAAATAATTAAAGAAACAAAAAGGTTGGGGTGAAAACAGCAAGCAATAAATTAACCAAAGACGTAAGCATATGGTAACTAAGAGCTCTTGCTGTTTAGGAGAAGCTTTGGGAGAGCCATTTCAGTCTTTTAGAAGGGGGGAAAATGTGCAACAGCTTGGGAAAGAGAGCAGGCCCATAGTCAGCCGAAATGTCCCTGAGGGTGCAAAGACAGCACGGGGCAGCTCATTTGGTTTGCAGTCTGTTTAAAGACGAGCTTGTCCAGTTTAGTTCTTTGTAAAATAAATCTGAGGGGCAGAAAAGACTGAAGGGTGCAGGCTCTGAAGAGGATGGGCCAGGGGAAGTGTTGTAGGATTCTGGGGACTGCGTGGACCCTTCCTACACAAAAATATACCTGCAGTGCAGGTGGGAAGCAAGAGGGTACACAAGCTCGGACAACTGTAACATTTTGTTCATTGGGTTTTCTTTTGAAAGGGTTCATAAACTACAGCTGCCCAATCTGGAACACCGAGATCAATTTATTTTTCCAGGTTTCCATTGTGATGGATGTTGCTACTCCAGGATGGATGGATGTTTACGTGACTCAAGCTCACAAGTTCTTTTCACTCAAATCCACTCCTGGTTTCCCACCAAGCATTCTCTTTCAGTGACTTAATTTAGAGGAAAAAGCTTTCCATTTGTGAGAAAACTGGGCGTCAGAAACATTTGCCGATCTACTCCAAATCACCTAGAGGTCTTTCAGCAGCCCCAATGTACATCCAGCCCACCCTGGCTCCAAACTAGCTTTTCGTGACTGCGTAGGCCTACCACCATTCCCCTTCCCATTTCTTCCCCTGCTGAAAGTGCCTTGCTTCCTTCAGAACCTCTCTACTTCCATTCCTCTCCTCTAACTTTGGATGTGGACCTTATTGTGCAGACCTGGGCCAAGACCTTTGGCTGTGCCAGGTGTGGGATAACAACATATCTCTGCCTCCTTTCCATTGCAATGGTAATTGGCTTTCACTGCCATCATTGAGATCAGAGCGTGCCTTTACTCTGCCCAGTGATCGGACTGGCCCTTGCGATTGTGCTGGGTGTTTTCGCTCCTGCCGTCAGTCTGAGTGGTCCACACCCCACATGTGTAGAATGCTCTGCCAATTGGGGCACATCAGACCTCTTCCCTAAAGCCTCATTTATTTTCCTCTGTTTCCTCCAAAAAGGATTTTATTGGCTCATTGTGTGATATGGTTTTAGCTGTAATTACTTGTTGCATTTTAGTGTTTCTACTGGGCTGGTTTTTTATGTTAGCAATTTTTGCTGGGCTTTATGCATTATAAATTAAGTCAAATAAATGTTTTGTTTCAGTATCACCATTTAAGAGTTTTGAAATGCACTGTATATTTAAAATGATGAAACCACCTTGGGAAGGGTTTTATTTTAAAAAGGCAGCCTACAAGTATTGGAAAAGGAAGGGAGGGAGGAAGGGAAGGAGGGAAGGAAAGGAAAAAGAAATGGAAGGATGAAGGAAAGCGATGCAAAGCAAATTAAAGCTATGCAGTGTGATGGTATCAAGGACCACAATAAGTCATGCTACACATTCTGGAGGGAAATATGGCAAATTGATATGCTGCTATTTTTTCACGTAGCAGCAGCCCTTGGTTTCTTATAGCAATTAGTCCTACAGTGAGTTAACCAACATGGAGAGTGGTTGGGCCCAGTGTTTTGTTTTAAGGGCGGCACTGCCTGATCTGAGAAGTGTCCCCAGGATGTGTGGCAATGTCACCAGATGCTTGTGACATCCTGGACATTGTGAGGGGCGTTCTCCAAATCTGTTCCGAAACTCTCCCCTCCTGGTCCTGCAGGAGCTTACTAATTGGTACGGCTGTTGAGGGACACCTTGGGGGTTATAAGGCTTCGTGGACAGGCCACTCCGGCAATGCCTGCTCTTCATAATGTGTGATTAATAGAACTTGCACTTTACACTTAACGTTAATTGATAGCCCTGCTTCTGGCTATTCTCTAATAGCAGGTAACAACTTCAGGGCATTAGGAGAGCATCCCTGCTCTGCCCGAGAAAGACAAGGAGAAACGTAGGACGAGCAGAGCTGCAAAGTGTCACCGGCAAGATTGCACAGCTAAAGCTTGTCAGGGGCATTATAGAAGAGATCCGAAAGGCCGAACTGGGGGAGACAGAGGGACGGGAACTTACAGAGCCCCGATAATGGAAAGAATGAGAACAATCTCAGCTGAAGTGTTTTGGGAGACTTTGACCGATAATCGACTTGATGCACAAAACCTTAGAAGGGGTGATTTTTTTCTCTTCCCCCCGTACAAGTGGCATCATGTTTGACTTTGGAGAGAATTAAGGCAGAGAGAAACCGGGCACTTCTCCAACTGCCTGCTGTGAAAGCAGAGTCACATGGTCAGAAATGGGTGGTGGTGAGGAACAGGGAGGCAACGGATCCACAGGGAAACGTCTCAGGTTGGGTCACACGGCATCAGGCAGGAAAGGTCACCAGCCACACTGCAGGGAAGTGCTTCAGAGCGCTCCAAACACAGAGACAAGGTGCCCTTGGGAAGTCTAACTTTGAAGTTTCAGGAGGAAGCAACCCTATGGCCCCTAGACAGTGTCCAGAGGGCTACAGGATAATTTGGATTCTCAGGCCTGAGGGTGGAGACAGAATCCCAACCCTGGAGCTGGGACTTGGAGGTCGAAACCCCGACCCTTTGCACCTGACACAGAAAGAGTGGTGCTAGTTGCCTCTTTGGGGTTGGCAGCACAACTTTGCAGAGTGTTTGTTTTTGTTTTGTGGGAGGGGAGGAAACTAGAGCAGCGAGGAGAGGATAAGAACTATCCGGAGGCTTCTCCACCTGCTTCCTTCCCTCTCAGAAATGCTTTCATCAGATGGGCGAAAAACCTACCTTAGAAAATGCAGGGTGAGAGAATGGGAAATGAAGGTCCAATTCCTGCTCCTCGGCCTCCTTCAACCTCCCAGTGTTTTGTGATCTGTTCTTCCTTAGAGCATAACAAGGGCCAAGCCCAGGCCCACCTATTCCAGCGTCCCGTTCACACAGTGGCCAATCAGTTGCCCATGGCACCCACAACCAGGAGATGCGCACAGCTGCATTCTCTGGCCCATGTTCCCCAGTGTTGGGAATGAAAGAGGCCGTTGTTCTTGGGACGTGTTTCAGGGCCAGGGAGACACAGACTCTTCAGATGGGGAGGATGAGCCCTGGGAATGGGGCATCGGGATACTGAGATGACAGAGGCATAAGGGCTTATCTCAAGGCCGTCCTCTCCAGGTGTTTGGCTGCACCCTGCGATTGCCAGAGCCTGCAGTTGCTGGGAGGGACATGAACCTCAGGAGCCAGACAAGCCTGGTCCTATCCATGACCCCACGGCGGGGCATTGGAAGCAAAGGGCTAGCCAGCAAGGGGGGCAGCATACAGCCTCAAGGGTTGCCCACCTCCAGAAGGGTCCTCCCTTCAGAGGTGTGGGGTGTGGGTTCTTGGAAATAATTTCTAGTTTGGGTTAGTGCTCAGAGACTCTTCGCTGGTGATGGTTTTCTGGATGTGCACTGGAGAGCAAAGAGCTTTTGCCAAGAATGGTCTTTCGATTGCAAGAAAGAAGGGGGGAACCTAGCTCCTAACACCCAGCCACTGGTGTACATGGGCATGCTGTCTTTGTTAAATACTTGCTGTTTGGAATCAAAGTGCATCTTTTTGTAATTTGCATACAGTGCTGGATGGATAGTGCATTTTTCAAGCAAACGGGTAGCACATCTGTTAACACAAGGAAGAATTGATATCCAGATAGTTTCAGAAGCATTTCTCCATGTTCAGCCTGCGCCAAAACATTCCCAAAATTGATCAGCAGTCAGGTGCCATGGCTAGTCTACCTGTGCTTCAGACTGGTCCATCACAGGCGTGGTTTCTGTCCATGGCTGGAAATGAAGGAGCTTCTATTGTCTTTCAGTTTCCTGTTTTAAACATCTCTACTGTTTTTCTTTTGTATCAGCTTTCTAGATTAGCAGATAAAAATCCTTCTATTTAATTGAAATTTGAGAAATTAAGAGGCAACTAAGGTGAAGAATTTTTTTAACAGGCACTTTATATTTCTCAGCGAAGCAGTCTCTTGTCGCAGCCTTCAGCAATTGCGATGGTCTAGCCTGATACAGAAGGTATTACCTCTGCCACTGAGATGATGTGGAAAAATCCATGGAGTTGATTTTCTTATTTGCTTCTGCTTCAATTAACTGTCCTTAAATATATATCTTGTCTCATAAAATGATGAACACTTTCCAATATATTGAAACTGCTGTTCTATATACAAGGACAATACGCTCGAGTGGCTGATCCATCACCATCATTATCAACCAGAACAATAATAGGAAAGGAGGGTGAGAAATGGAAAGGTAGTTTGAAGGGAAACAAGATCATTTGTAGATTCTATCTAGGTCTGATTTTATTAAAATTTGCAGCAAACTTTTATAAAGCCCAATATCTGCTTCATTAAGGGAACATTACCTTACAATTATGATTAATTAGATTAAACTTATGAAAGTGTGTTATTTGTTTAAATCAAAAGGGGCGGGAAAAGGGGATGATGGATGATGAAAGAGTGTGATAAATGAAGAAAGCTGCTGAAGTAAATTGAATGTGTATTCATCCGTTTTTACTTCATAACTAATGATAAATTGAGCATGTCACATTTAACAATACACGTCCGGGCCTAAACACAATCTGAGGGTTCTCTCCTCTAATGTCTTCTGTCAGGTAACTGAATTCAAGAGATGCAATATTTTTGTTTACCGGAACCTTATCGAAGTTCATTATCATTCCATTTCTGTAACTAAAAAATCACAAAGAGCAAATCAGGAAGGCGTTAATGGGAACAGATGTGCGGGGAAAGTAAGCAACCGGGATGAAAGTCTGATATCAAAGTTTTAGTTTATTACTGAAAATAAAACGAAGAGAAAAGAAGAAAGGATGCAAGCGGAATTTTGGGGTAAGTCTTGTTCCACTAGTGCAAGCAGACGGAGCATCTTTCCAGCATTCCAAGAGGAAAATGGGGGCAGAGTTTGTGGGGCTAAGCAGGGCTGAGCACCCCAGTGCCAGGGCTTCATGGGCCGCTGCAGTCTGTGGTCAGATGTTGCACAGCTAGAGAGCAAGAGCCAACAATGCGTGCCTTCTGCAACTCGAAAGCAAGCGCTGACAATACATGGCTCCAGGTGGCAAGTGACACTCCATGTTGTATGAAGTACAGGCCACATGGGTCCATTTCACAGATGAGGATCACTAAGGCATGGGAATAACGGACTAGGCCCAGATGAATCAGAGACTCCATACAATAGGAATAACCTGTGCAGTTCAATCCAACAAAAGTTTAGGCAGGAAAAGGCCCAGTGACTCTGGCATTCTGATAGCTGTGTGGACTGGAGAATGCTGGGAAAGGCTGGAAATTTTCCTTGCTCTGTGATCAATTCAAAGGAAGACTGTGGCCAATAAATTAGAAGACTAAGACCTAGAAGGGCAGTAATGAAGAAACTAGAAAATATCGTCACAGGTAAAGATGTTTCCCTGGAGAGCAAGGCCAAGATACTTCACACTATTGGATTCCTGATCACTGTGTAGGGGTGTGAAAGATGGGCAGTGTCGGAAGCTCACAGGAAATGGCAGAAAATGGGTGTTTTTGAAACATGGTGCTGAAGGAGAGCTTTGTGAATACCCTGGACCATGGAAACATGAGCAAGTGGGTCCTAGATTAGATCATGCCTGAATTTTCTGTAGAAGTAAAAATGACAAAACTGAAGCTGTCATATTTTGGGCACTTCTTGAGAAGGCAAGGCCCCCTGGAGAAGACAATCATGCTAGGGAAAACTGAGGTGGAAGAAGAAAAGGAAGACCAAATAGATGCAAGTCGATTCCATAACGGAAGCCACAGCCCCGAGTCTATAAGAGCTAAAGACAGGACATTCTGGCAACAGAAAACATGCATAGGGTTGCACCATTAAAGAATAATATGGTGTACAAATCTGAGTATATGAAAGATGAATTCCACTCAGTCAGGACTCTTACTATGAAAGCAGAGCCCACATTTCTCTTCCCTCCCATAAAAATCTACACATCTCTCATTCCAGCCCCCAAAATGATGCTTTTTGCTTGATATTAAAGAAAGTGCTTCCTTTACCCAAATCCCTCCTGTTCTTTACCTACCGAGCCTTTTAACCCTCAGCAGCCAGTGCTGGGGTTGGAAAAAGCAGAGAGAGCTCATCAAATGCAAAGCATATAGTTTTCATTTAGCAGTGAAGTTTTTAGTAGGGAAGCCAACTGGGCTGGAGTGAAGATTGGGATGTGAGTTTAAAATAATAATTTTGACAGGTTCTATGTCTGTCCCATATCACCAATCTAGAAGTTATACCTGTGGCAATAGAAAACTTCTATTTCTTTTGGCATTACTGGAACTAGCTTGGTCTCCAGAGTACAGGTCAGATATAAAATCTTGCTGCATGCTCCCTTCTTTAAAACAGAGGATGAAAAATATCCAGATGTTGTTGGAATCAACTCCCATCATCCAGCATACAATGAATTTTACTGAATTTTCCATGCCTGTTTTAGCCCTTCAGGTAATCTATGCCCAGTGGCAAGTATAATGCAACAGGTGAGCTGCAGGGGGAAGGAAAATGGGAGAAAGAAGCAAACATTTCCTGAAAGCTGAGACTTGTGGAGGGTAGGGATTGTCCAGGGACCCTGAAAAACCCGCTAGTTTCTGCTGAGTTGCAGGGACGGACAAAAACAACAACAATCCCTATTATGATAGACTGGCAAAATGTTACACTGAGTCCTAGCAAAATGGTTGACTCACAATTATCACTGAGATCAATTTCATACAGGTGAGGAAGAAACAATTTGAGTGCCCTTCCCTTGCACACTTCCCAGAATACATCGGGATTCTGTCCCAGAGATACAGGGGCACCTCATCCTTGGCAGAAGTCAACGTGTAGGAAGTGTTCCATAGAACTAGAAAGTGTGGACACCTTTGTTCTTCTAGGTTACCCTGGGTTTCCATGTTAGAAATTAGGGTTAGTTTGGTAGGTGGACAGTCATCCGTTAACCATGGCGATCAGATAACATACATTCACTTTACAGCCAGTGTACTATCTTACAATATTTATAGCCTGGGCTTCTTCTGTCATTGAAACTCCATCGCAACAGGGGTGTGCATATGTGTGTCCAGTTTCAGTGCCCTTCCAGTTTAAAAAAGTCAATTAAAACAATTCATGAGAAAAGCTCCCATGAGCAGTCACTGAAATAAAGCAAATGCTTCTGCATCCGAGCTCTAAGAATTGTTGATAAAAACAAGCAGAAAAAGTTCAACCAAATTCATGGCTCTATCATTGATTAACTTCTGAAAGGTAGAGAGAACCTTGTATCCACCAGTATGACTGAGTTGTCAGGCCAATTCTGTCCAGCCCATTCAGATGATGAGCTAAAAGCATTACTTCCTCCCCTGGAATCCTTAAGGGCTTATTAGTTGAAAGGATGTGAATTGACTTAGAATGTTCAATTCATATAGTTGAATCCTCATTAACATTATTACAGGAAGCTCTAATCATTACAGAGCCACTAATATAAAACATTTCTGCAAGCTTGACTTTAACGATCATGACGCACTTACATTTCTCTTTATTAATCCTAAACAGTGTGTCTCCCTGGTGCCTCTTTATCCTCCGTGTGGAAACATTTGTTTTGGAGAAAGATGGCCATGATGGCCTATAAGTCTTAGTGTTTGACTCCTCACTGCTGGAACATGCTGAGAAAGCCAAAGTGGGCTTAAAAATAATCATGCAAGAGCTATGATCTCAGATGTACTAGAAGTTGTTAACTTCGAAGCAAAAGCAGTACCAGAGGATCACTTTGTAGTTTGGCCACTGGAGATCAGCATGGCTTTAGGGGTGACCCAAAGGATACTCCAATTTTGCCTGCGTAGTGCCTCATTCATGGAACTTCCACATGTCTTCCTTTTCGTAGCCCTCCTATATTTTCCCATCGCTTTCCCATCTTTTTTTGCTTACGAGGGAAAAAATATCACAGATGGGATGACAGGATGAGGCGGTTGGATTCCATCTGGAAGCACCCACACATCTGGATGAGTTTTTACTTTCACAAGGAGGAACGGACTGACTGACTTTCCTACCACCTAACTTTGGATATCCTGCACGAGCAATTCTGTGTTTGTGTCAGGACCCAAATAGAGACGGATTCTTGGACAGTAAGAGACGTGCAACAGGCTGCCCTACCAATAGACAAAGAGAGCTGGCCTACCATTAGTGATGTTAGATGTCAGAAGGAGAAGCGTCTTACCCTCACCTGGTGGTTGTCGTTGTTGGGTTTTTTTTGGACCCATATCCAACATGGATAGGATCAGGCTGTGTGAATAATCCTTCAAGGGTAAATGCAGCAGAACCTTTAGGACCTGCTGAAAACGTTTGGTTGCCTGAAGTGACAGAAATCTGTTTGCACAGTGGAGCCTTCCCTCTCCTTGCTGCCTGTTGCTCTCCCTGCATGAAAAAGGTCTGCTCTGCCTTTGTTTCTTCTAGAACATATTTGGGGTGGCAGGACATCACTGATGGATGCCTTCAAATACAAACCTTTGGTCTGTTTTCAGGGCTGGGAAGGAGAGCTTTTAATAAGTGCAGTTCAAATTAGGAAAGAAATAGATGGCTGGAATTCCAGATGCATTGAACTCTTAATTCTGCATGATTGTTTTAAATGGCAAAGCGCAAATTACCCAAAGCTTAGCACTCTCCGTGTCTTTCCCAGGCCTATAAAGTCAACAGTTATGGTGCTAAACTTTAATCAATCCCATAAAATGTTACTCAGAAAGTGACCCTGGTGTTATGGCTGAAGTACATCTCCTACATTAAAAAGCACTTTTGTTTCAGCCTAGCCAATATTACTGAAAGAGAGAGGGAGACAAAGAGAGTTGCTAATCAGTGGTGCCTGAGATGAAAACGACGGAGAGAAGATACTCAGGAAGGCAGGAGAAAAAGAAACGGAACAAATACAGAGAAAAAATCTATTTGACTAGAATGCATTCAAAGCAGCCTTTTCCGGTCTGGTACTCTCCAGATCATTTGTACTACAAAGCCCAGCATTCCTGATCATTGATTGTTTTATTTAGGGGATAATAGGAGATGAAGCTCAAATTGTCTGAAGGGCACCAGATTGGAAAAGGCTGTTATAAACATTTTAGATAGGCTGGTCATATGCCACTTTTCAAGGGGGGGTGGTGAGGTGTTGGCCACAGAATTTATATTTTGGGGAATATCAAGTGTTCATTTCTTTTAAAAGAAAGTTCCTAGTCCTTAGGGATACAGAAAGGTTTTGGGGGAATAAAATGAATGGACAAGGACTGCTGAAATTTCAGAAACCCAAACAGTGTCTGAATAGATTTCCAGGGAATAGTAGAATGGGCTTGAGGACTCAGAAGGTTTTTTGCCCTATCCTGTGTAGGCAACAGCAGAAGGCAGAAGGAAACAGACAAAAATCTGGCATAAATTCAAGCCACTGAATCTAGCTTTTCTTAGTGCTAATTCCTTCAGCTTCTCACCTTCCCCTCCATCACAGATTGTTTTGTGTTGTCCTACCTCTGGTGCAATCTTCCCCCACCTTGAAAGGATGAGATGTTTTTCCTAAGGTTCACTTAGTAGCAGTAAGAGCATTTCCACATGAGGCTGTAAATCCATTGTGCCTCCTTTCACTTTCATTGCAGAATTGAGATATGAGCCCTACATGAAAATCATCTCCTTTGCTGCTTTTCAGCTAGATAACCTCTAGGTGGCACTGTGGTACAGCAGCACAATTACACAAGTGGAAGAAGTGTTTTCTTTCACTGTTATCAATAATATCACATTTTCCACACTCTAAACAACTATGAGTATAGAATGAGAAGGACATGATACATGTCTCATGTAGAAAAGCTCACGGCTCTGTCTGTTTTACTTTCAGTCCCACATCTGCCTTATACAATATGGCCCATTTCTAGTTGTCCTGAAAAGCAAAAGAAATGTTTTGTTTCAGTTTTGCTCTTTATAGGGCATCCTTGGGATTTACTGGTAAGAGAAGATCACCAATGGAGATGTTCTTACACAGTCTAATGTATCAGGAAGCCTGGACCTTCTCAACAGAGAAGGGACGGCACTGCCTTGAACATGCGATGCAAGAGGCAGGCATTGCAGGGCAGCTGTTATGTGGAGGCATGCAATCATGGGCCATCCCCAGGCCACCCATGTTCCACCATGTGGAGTTTGGCAAATGCAGTTTGAGAGGCTTTGACATCAATGGATGTCAACATCTCAGGATCCGTAGGCTCTGGACTGGCACTTAACACTACCATGAAAAACCAGCTTTGGATTGCACAGAACATCCCTTGTGATCTCCTTACTAAAGATTATAGATATGACATTAACTCTGAGTCCTGATTATCCAGGATTGGCTTTTAGAAAATAATCACAGGTAAATGTGGAGAGACATTCACAAAAGAAAAAAGGAGGAGGAAGAGAAGGTGGTTGAGGAGGGGGAGGAGGAGGAGGAGGAGGATGACAACAGTGAAGAGGATCACAATGGACATGATGATGACAAAGATAAAGTGGCAATAACACAATAGCAGGTTGCTTGAGAAAAGTCACTAACTTGTTCATCTTCCCTGTGATGCATGCAGCTCCCTAGTGTTGCTTTCCTCTTTGCCTCCCATTTGCATCCATATGATAAAAATAGCTGTTTGTGCAACACAAATATTTCTTCCCCTTGTTCTTGTTCTTGTCCTTCGCCATCATCGCCATTGCCATATTGCATTTATATCCCACCTAAGGTTCCTCACAAAGGAAAGGAGTCTTCCTTCTCCCCCATTGTGTCCTCACAACAATCCTGTGAGGGAATCTCGGCTAGTCTGTGACTGGTCCAAAGCCACCTGGTGAGCTCCGTGGCTGACGGCAAGGAGCCGGACCTCCCGAGTCCCAGTCCCACCATCCCTTACTAGAATAGCAACTCACACTGCTTTTCATTTATACAAAAAGCACCGGTTCTTGAAAACAGCTCTTTGCCCGAGTGATTAATCAGCTTAAAGCAAGGAGCTGGGGGTGGGTGGGGTGTGCAAATCATTCTCCCAGAATGCCGCAGCCATCCCGTTCTAAACATGCCTAGAACTGTGGCCTTGGATTTCCATCTTGCACCTCTTCCTGCTGTGCTAGGTCTCCTGTTTAAAATACTACACTTATCTCACTGCTCAGAGCAAAAGGGCTCTGTCTCCCCTCTCCTTCCCTTGCTCCCTCGAGCTAAAGAATTGCATTGCCTTTGTGAAATAGCAGCCCCTCTTTAGCTGCTGCATTTGATTCAACAATTTTTGATTAAGCATTCAGGGGTTATGAATAAATAAGAAGCAACAGCAAAGTAATTGGGATGCCTACCTACCTGGTAGCACATTCAATCCACAACTTCCCTACACTGCATAACCATTCCACCCCCCACCCCCCACCCCCAACATCCTCCCCAATATTGCTAACTTTTTTTTAAAGCAATGTCACTGCAGACTTCACAACTTAGCATTAAAATGAATACTTTTTAATTTCTCCAGATGAGATGAGGCCCTGAGCTCTGGGACAATGCTGATGGATGATGTTTTAATGCAGCCGAAATGTTATTCTTACTGAACCAGGGAAAACTATAAATTTTGCTTCATTGCCACTGATGGCTCTATGCATAAAACTCTGGTGTCACCCGTTGCCCATGAATAATCACCTCGACGCAGCAGATGTTACTTTGCGGGGAGAGCCATTCTGATGCCGAAGAATTGTGGAAAGATTAATTGTCTACAGCTGTTTCATGGCCCACGGCAATCTTGATACATTTATGATAAGTTTAAGAGCTCGCTAGAGACAGTTGCTATTCCCCGTGGTGGAGGAAAAGGTTGCGGGAGGCGAATCGCCAAGGTGGAGGTGGCAGCCGAGACAGGGAGGTAGCAACAGTTCCATTTTGGCACCTTGATTCTTTGGACCTGTCCGCCCTGCAACGAGAGCTTTGCAGAGGAGACACGGTCGGCTGCGGGGAAAGTTTGTAGGTAATGCTTGCATAACGAGAATGATCTACACAGTGGGCCCTGCAAAGGAGAATTATTCAAATTTGTGCAAATGAATCGCTTCCAGTTTTCCTCCCTCTGCCAAGTGAAAATTGAATATGACCCTCTCTGACCTCTCTCTATTAAGTGCTGGAAATTGCAGTAAATGCATGGTTCTGAGTGCCCTAATGAGACAAGGCTCCAGTGATGCCTCGTTAATAAGGAAGGGATGACCTTCCTGTCCAGCCCTTCACTCGATATTGAAAAGGAATGGCGGTGGTGGGGAACGGCGAGATGACCTGCTGTAAATTTCGAACAATACCTTTGATTTAGTTTGTATGGACTCCGAAGAAGACACTCCTCAACCTTCCCCCCAGTTGCGCTTCTGCTGTTCCTGCTGGATGGGGCTCCTTGGTCCACTCATGAGCACTCAGAATCATACCGTTGGAGTGGGCCTGGAAGGCCGCTGGGTCCAACCCCCTGCTCAAGGAAGGACTGAAGCCTCCCATCCAAATGTTAACCAGACCTGACCCTGCTTAGCTTCAAAGATTAGCCAGGATCAGGAGCTGGTGACTGGGAAACAGGAGGCATAGCAAGCGTCCCACCGAGGGGGATGATGTATTTGCATGATGCCCCAGGCTGAGCCAGGAACCGCATTTGCAGAGCTCCTGGGTAGGAGGAGCACGGCTGCCTTGGGAAAACAGTCCAGTGTTGTTTAATGAGAAAGAAATACTGGGCAGCACCTGGATGAGCCGTGGGGAGGAGGGGTCATGCAAATTAGCTTATGTAAAATTTATGAATTTAGGAATATTCTATTCTGTTCTTCTATTTGTGGGGATGGATGCCCATTCTCCGTTTGGGCAATGTGTTAATGGCCACTTGAAGCATAAACCGAGAGTTGGCACCCTTCTCCTCCAAAGTCACAGGTGCAGAATTTCAGGATCAGGTCCCTGATCCTGTCTGCCTTCGGTGCTCATGCAGCCCTCCGGGGTCCCCAGAGGCCACTTCCTTTCCCCGACCCTCACTGTTTTGTAGTTTCCATGCTTCCCAGCATTCCACACCCCGTCCACCTTCAATTCCAAAAGCCAAAATGCTTCTCCTAAGGTCAGTTGAGAATCGGGGTTCCTCTTCCCAGCGTTCAAAACCCACAAACCACTTTCCTTGCAAAGCATTTTTATTGACCCCGAAGCACAAAAGAGCTTGAATGGATCTCTGAGCATGCACAGAGGGGTTTGTTGAACCAAATCTAGTACTCACCTCCAGGATCTCTCCTTACGAGCATGCCTGGGCCCCATCCCTTTGAGAGGAACTTTCTGAAAATGAGCACAGCTACCTGGTCTGTGTCTGAGAAACTCCCCTGCCCTGGGTCCCCTCCTGCCAGCTGTACATCTTGGTTATTCCAGAAGCTGCCTGCTCTCTTGGGGAGTCTGGCCTCGAGATAAGCATCTGCGTGAGATCCGGTCCTTGGCCCAGTGAGGAGGCATTGGGAGAAAACAAGCTGCCCGGCTGGAACGGCTTCACTGTTCACTCCGTCTTGCTCTCCAGCAGAGAGGGCCACCCTGGGGGATGCATGTGTGGAGCCAAAGGCTTTTCAGGAAGGAGGGTACAGAGGGGATGTTTCCAGCTTCGATTCAGTGCTTCACATGAACAGAGGCTTCTCTTTTCTGCCTTGGTGGAGGGCTAGAGCTCAAATTGGTCTGTCATCTGTGGCATCTGAGTGAAAGAACTATATTTCAAAGTACTGATTTGAGTTTTAGAACCAGAAGGAAGGATCAGAAGGTTCTTGCCACATCCCTCTGTGAACCAAAGGTCCACGGGACTTGAGCACACAGCTCACCCAAAGCGAACTGGTAGTTTTCCATTTATTTTTGAATCTTTTAAATTATCTAAATATTTTTATTTTAAACTCCACCTTTTAGCCTAGATAATTATTAGGCAGACGTTAAAATAAAAATGCACACACACACACACACAAATACATATTACACACCAATGTATGTATATATAGTGTGAGTGCGTGCGTGCGTGTGTGTGTGTGAGAGAGAGAGAGAGAGGCAAAAACAGAAATGAGAAACACGAGACACTTCATAACAGAAAGTGGGAGATAAAAACTCTAAATGCCCCGTGAAGCAAAAAAAGGTTCTTATAACCTACAAAGAGGGCAGGCAAGAAGGTTCCCAAAGAAGTGGTTCCACTACAGGGAAGCCACAACCAACAAGGCCATGTCCTACATCCCAGTCAGACGGGCCTCTGAAGGGTTAGGGTAGGCTACAGAGCAAGATCTCTGATGGCAAACTGAGAGGCTGGATTCAGGCAATCCAAAAAGCCATGGTGTTTTGTTGTGTGTTTGTGTGTGTGTGTTCTACCTCTGTTGGTCTGAACCCAGTTGTAGTATTTCACCATAAATTTGGTCTTTGGAAACCATGACAAGAAACAACAGTTTGTTCTATGGTTTTTCCATACCAACATTTATTTATTTATTTATTTATTTAGACAGCTTTTATGCCCCCCCTTCGCATAAGCCTCGGGGCGGCTTACAATCATTAAAATCCCGCATATAAATACATAGAATACATAAAACACATAAAATAGTGGAAACAGCCTGGTCAGTTTAAAATCAATAAATAAATCTTAACAATTAAAATAGCATTTAAATAAAAAGGTCTTGGCCTGGTGCCAAAAAACAAATAACGACGGCGCCAGGCGAACCTCTCTGGGGAGCGCATTCCATAGGTGGGGTGCCACCACAGAGAAGGCCTTCCTCCGGGTACTCACCCTCCTTGTATCTTTTACAGAGGGTTCCTGGAGGAGAGCCTCTGCTGCCGATCTCAAGGGGCGGGCGGGCATATATGGACGCATGGCCTGTTGTGCTGCCCAAACCCAGGAGCATGGTTTCCATGGTCCAGCTGTGCAGCTACCATAGATTGCCCTGGAACGAGTGGTGACTCCAGGTACCTCTGCAGCCATCCAGCCTCTGCTATCTTCTTCTCTTCTCTTCTCTTCTCTTCTCTTCTCTTCTCTTCTCTTCTCTGCCTAGTAACAGAAGTTAGACCAATGAAGAAGCAGCAGGTGATCTAGGCAGAGAGTGATGCAGCTTGAGATTGAATTTCAGGTGCGGTGGAAGAACTGAGCAGGGATGATGGAAACCATGATAAGGTAGAAACCACCTGATCACCTGGCAGATGGATCATGGTAGAAAACTACAAACCACGGTAACCATGCAGCATTGCTTATTGTGTTGTGTGAACCCAGGCAATATGATTGAGTTGTACTAGGAAAGTCTCCAAACAGGTCCAGATCTGTTGTCTTTCCCCACTGCCAATTGTTTTCGCCAGTCTCAAATTCCTTTGGTTGTTGGGATGATTTATAAGATGGGAACATGAATCACACACACACACAGAGGGAGAGACGATTATTCTTTCCAGACCCCCAAAACAGAGAAAGAAAAGATTTGGGACAAACTAGTGAGCTCAAAAGGGAAGGGTCTCCACTCTCTCTGAGTTCAATTCAGTTTACCAAAAGATATGGAAAAAGCACAGGATTGTAGCCTAAGTGTGTAGTCCTATCATTTGCACCCTCGGTGACTGGAAACCAGAAACTGGGAGCTGCCTGATTATCCAGTGCAGGGCTGGTGCTGTGGGGGAGCTGATTGCCCCTTCTTGTCCCATTTATTTATTTATTCCCATTTGTTTGCCACCACAATGACTCATAGCTGACCTCCCGGAGCAGCTTACGATGATTAAAACAACATAGCATTCTAAATCAATAATACTAAAAACAATCCCGAAACATCAATAATACAAAACATAACCAAGCAAATTAAGATCATTGCATATAAACTTCAAAAAAGCTACTTTCAATAAATGATGTAAACAAAAATAAAACCATAAACTGGGGTCAAGTTAAAATCAACATGATTATTAATGTCAGCTGTCAAAATAATCGGAGAAGAGGGATGTCTTGGCTCGGCACTGAAAGGACAACAGCGATGCTGCCAGGCACACCTCTCTGGGAAACCTATCCAGCCACCAGGAAGTCCCTTCTTCTAGCCGCCATCCCCCTCACTTCCCTGGGGACGGCCCTTAAGAAGGACCCCCTCACGTTATCTTAATGGATGGGTAGGAACATATGGGAGACGCTTCTCGCCCTGAAGATTCCACAAGTCCGGCATTTCTGCCTGCCTAGTGGAGGCGCTTTGCAGCCTGAGGGAGAGAGACTGGAGGTGGCTTAGCAAGCTGTATGCCGGCTTCCAGCCCTGCCTTGCCACCAGAGCAGTTCCTTTCCTTTCTCCCACTCGAAGATTGCTTTTCAGAGGGCAGCTGGCTTGGTTCTTTCCATGGTTCTTCAAGTGCTGGTGCTGGGGGCAACCCCCATCTCCCATTTGCACCCCTTCCATTTGGAAGGATGGGGTCTTTTCTGGCTGGTCAGCTCAGGCTAACAGCTGGGATGTGGCGGGGGGGGGGAGTAGCCCCATTCAAAGCAGGTGCACCTGCCCAGGAGCCATGAGCAATGCATGAACATCACCTTGCGTGTGCAGTTCTGAAAACGCGGCCAGAGCTCTTGGTCCCAGCACCGGCAAGCGCAGGTGGCAGCACAGAAAGCTGTTTTCAAAGGATAGGCGGTGCATACGCATCCTGTTGCTAAGGGCAGTGAGGCGCACGCCCAGCCCTGCAGGTGCGACTGCCATCCTGTATATCGAACAACGGGCCCAACAAAGCTCTCATCCATCTGGTACGAGCTGCTTCTCCTAACACAGAGATGGCCATGCTTTAAAGCCACAAATGCCGGGTGTTAGCTAATTCCCCTCCATTGCTATAATTAACTTTGCCTTTTGACAACTCCTTTTCAAGGCATATATTAATTAAATACAGAATAATAAATGTGGACTGCTCTATCACTGGGATATAAATCAGTTTGAGGTGCTCAAATTACGATTCCATAGACCCGGGGACAGAGCGTGTATGATTAGTACGAACATCAAATGCCTGTGATTGATTTGAAATGTAGCTGTCCTTCCACATTTATTATTACTTTCCATCACGCCTAGAGAAAGTATGGCATTTTTCAGAAAGACAAGGCCATTCTTTTGCCATCTTTTATAATTTAAACTATTGTAATCATTTCAACAGAATGCACAATACCTTGTTTGTCTGCTAGGAAGAACGCAGAAAATTGCAACCGTATTAGGTTCTCGAGATCAAAGAAGACTTGACTTGCTTATATGCCCGATGTGTCAACCTATCTATCATCTCCATTGTAATACATGCAAACTGTCAGAAACAAAATGCAAATATAAAAATAAAGATACAAATGTAAAAATACAACTACAATAATAAAATTTCAATGCATTTAAACGCAACTCAGCCCATACAATAACATTCCCAGAGCCACAGCAGTAAATCAATCAGTAAAACAGCAAAATAGCAGCATGACCAATGAAACACAAAATTAGAAGCTGCTGAAAATAGTGTGAAAGAAGAGCTGTGCTGGATCAGATCAGTTCAGTGAGACAGGACTCCAGAAATTAATCCCTTTCATAGGATAACCCATCTGCTCAGAACTGATCAGCTCTTTTGAGATGTATGCTTTGAGTCATTAAGAAAGTGAGTCTCATGGGTCCAAACATGTTCTCTTTTGGACATCTCAGCAATGAACCCTGCAGCATCCTTAACTTGCTGGACCCATGGACCACAGCTCTCATCCGCCCCAGAAAACATGGTCAATGACTATGCTGGCTGAGGTTCATGACAGTTTTAGTCCCACAGAGCTGGCCCATGCCAGACTGGAGCGCACTGTTCCACAAACAAGATTCTTTTGAAGAACGCCATATGTAACTGGCTAAGTTTGATGGACTATCTTGGTTTTATCTGGAATTCTTGGTGTCTGTGACTGTTGCTTTCCCTTATTATTTTCTCTCACCTTTTCTTCAAGTAAACTGTCTTTCTCTGATGTTTGTCTGCCTTGTTTTAGAAATGGAATTTCCCACACCCAAGAATGCACAGATAAGAATATAAGAACATAAGAAGAGCCAAGATGGATTGGGCCACTGGTCCATCTTATCTAGGTTCCTGTTCATACAGCCCATGGGAAGCTCACAGGCAGGCACAAGTATGAATACAACAGTACCTGCCTGCCCAAGTTTCCCAGCAACTGGGGCACAACCAGTTTAAAACCACTGGTTTTAAATGGTTTGAATTTGGTTTTGAATTTTGTATGGCAACTTTTTTAACGATGTTGTATAATGTTATACCTTAGACAGGTGTAGGTGTTATGTCGTAGACTGCATTTTTTAATGGATTGTTGTAAACCGCCCCAATAGGCACACTGCCTCTGATCCTGCCTCTGATCCTATGGGTTCAGCACATAACCACCAGGAGTAGTAGCCCTGGATAGCCTTCTCCAGGAATTGGTCCAATCTTCTTTTGAAGCTGTCCAGATTAGCGGTTATGACTACCTCATGTGGAATGAATTCCACAGTTTAGTGATGCGCTGTGTGAAGAAATCCTTCCTTTCATCCATCCTGCATTTTCCTCCAAAAATGTCTCCATTTTTCTCCCCATCTCGAGCAATTCTGTACAGCTCACGTCTATCACATCTCCCCCCACTCGCCTTTTTACTAAGCTAAACAGCCTCAGCTGTTCTAGCCTTTCCTCCTAAAAGTATGGCTCCAACCTCTTGATCACATTAGCAGCTCATTTCTGTTCTACTCACCTCCATAATATCCTTTTTAGATGTGGCAACCAGAAGTGTACATGATGTTCAACATGCACTCACACCATCAATTTATATAAGGGAAGTATGATCTTGGCAGTTTTATCTCCAGTGCCTTTTCTTACTGTGCCTGACACAGTGTTTGCTTTTTTCCTAGCAGCCATGCACTGGGTTGCCCCAGATGTTCCTATGATATTCACAAGGTCTTGTGAAGTTGTTTTTGGGCCCAAAAGTCCAAAGCCTCTTCTTGCTTAGTCATGTTTTTCTGCCCTGAGTCTGGGTTGAAGGGAGGGGCTCTTGAACACATGGCTTAGTATCTCCTGATGCAGCTGGACCAGAGAGGACCAGTCTGGGTCAGGCTTCATTCTTGGTCCTAACACTGAGCTCTCTTAATTCCTTCAATGCTTCAGAGTAATGCTTCATTGAGGTCACATGGGAAAAGACTGGTTCTTGCTTTCACTATCTGATTTGAGGATTGTTTTTGCTCAGATACATATCAAACTTCTAAATTAGGGTGCTTATAGAAAGGGGAACATAACTGGGAGCCGGAAAGGGGAGATGTCCTGGGAAGCTTGAATGGCTACATTGCTATCACATTAATCAGTGGCTCTCTGCCCTGGGAATTCAGTTAAGGGTGTTCTTGATGGACCACATTGAAGTTGGTCTTCTGCTTGGCATCCCTTTTGGTCTGGCTTCTTTTTGGAGGTGGCTCAATCATTTGGCAAGGAAATGCAGATGCATGTGGCCCTAATCTGGCTGTAGCTGAAGACAGTGAAACACAGGTTCATTTTCGCTAGTGCTAGGATGAGCATTGCAATGAAGATGGAAACGGAGATCCACATGAACTTGGGGGCTGGTAACTGTAAACCTCTCTTCTTGGGCTGAGCTATATTACTACTGTTATTATCATTATTAATTGATTGGTGCATGGCAAGGTGCATCGTCCAGGCCCTCACCAAATACATCTGAGGCCCCAATTTCACCCCAATTTCCCAGTCCCACTCTTTCCCCTCAGTCTCCCAATAGAATTGCAAAATTATAGAATAGTAGACTTGGAAGGGGCCAAGATGGCCATCAGGACCAAGTCCCTGCTAAGTGCTGGACTCCAAGTTAAACTTTCCCTTGCAGGCTGGCTGTCCAGTTGCATCTTGAATGCCTCCAGTGTGGGAGAGCTCACAACCTTCTTAGGTAATTGGTTCCATTGGCATACTGCTCTAATAATTCTTCATTTGGTAGTTTCCTGGCTTGTGTGCATTTTTCCTATTCTTTGAGGTAGCATTTACTAGAAACTTTGGTATTTCTGACCCCTCCCCTTTCACCACTGGCCAACCAGTACTGGACTGCAGCTTCGATGAGCATCGCTGAAATGGAATTTGATCCTTGAGCTTCTTGAACCCCTGATGTTCTGCATCTTAGGCTTCCCCCACCAACGCTTTATCATTGTAGCATCCCAGTTTATATGAATTATGCTCTCTGTATACCAGTTCATCTGAGACATACAGTATGGCTGAGTTATCAGTGAAGGAACTGCCAAAGAAGTTGATGCTAGTCACTTCAGCATACAAAAATAAACAATGCTCATTGGCCCTTATTGATGTAGCTCATGAGCAGAACAATGTTTTGGTCCAAGATGACAGAGGCATGACCTCACGGACAACCACATGAATGGTTTGTGGCTCAGAGATTGGAAGAGTGATTCAAGTAAGTCCTTCAGTATAGGGAAAAACAAGCAGAAACTATTCCTTCCATTCCGCATGGAATCACAGTGAGGTAAGTCAAATCGAGAAACATTAACTAGCCCAAGTATATCCAGGGACATTCGTGTTTGACTGGGGATTAGAACCCTGGTCCTACACCAGTTTTCTAGCCAGTACACCAGACTGGCTGTCAATGAAGGAGGTTGGATCCAGCAATCTCTGGGGAATCCCATGCAGCCTTTAAAATTCAGTAAAACTACAATTGCAGAGAAAATATTGGAACAAGATTTTCTACTGAATATCCAAGGAGCTTGGAATGGCAACCTTTCAACTCTCTGCAATCAGTTGAGTGGATGTTACCCAAACTAGCAGATTTTTAATAGCTAGATATAGTCTATGAGTTACAGCAGAATGTGTTGTAGTATATCCTTAAAAATCTTTGCATCCTGCTGCAATATTTTCCCACTGCCTCACACTGAACTTTGGACATCATTCGGCAGCCTTGTGGTTTGGAGAGAAGGGCCGAAGAACAGCTAGAATATTAAAAATCCAGTTATATGTTTCCCTGGGGGACTGGCTGCTAATATTATACATTGCAGCAACATTGCCTGAATGGTTTATTAATGGATGCCAAACAGAGTGAACACGACATATAATGATAATAACAATAAATGTTATTTATGTGGCAACTATCTGTCACTGTGCTCCAGGGCCTCACAAAAAATCACTTTCAAAGGTTATTTTACTGTTGTCATAACTGCTTGTGCCTGGCACATTTGTGTTATAGCACAGGGATCTAGAAATATCCAGGCAAAGAGTATTCATATTGGTTAAGTGTGCTGCAAACAGGGCTACATCCAGGTTCTGGCAGGCGCTTGGGCAAGACGCACTTCATGGGCCCCTTCTTGTAGCAGGTCCACCTTCTCACCAACATTCTTGTCCACTGCTAAGGCTCTTCCTCCTCCCCTGATGTGGAGGTGATGTGGCATGTGCGATGCATGGAAATGCACATGGTGGTGACAGCAAAACACAGGTTAAAGGTTGCTCGACATTAAGGGGAAAGACTTCAATGAGGACAAATCACACTAGTGCTGTTGTGTTGTTGTTTAACAACACTTTTAAATAGAAATGCAATACAATGGAGAAGACTCCTGAGAGTCCCTTGGACTGCAAAGAGATCAAATCAGTCAATCCTAAAGGAAATCAGCCCTGGCTGCTCTTTAGAAGGTCAGGCACTAAAGCTGAAGCTCAAATACTTTGGCCACCTAATGAGAAGGAAGGACTCCCTGGAGAAGATCCTAATGCTGGGAACAATTGACAGCAAAAGGAGAAGGGGATGGCAGAGGAAGAGGTGGCTAGATAGCGTCACTGGAGAGGTGGGTGTGGGCTTGGGTGTACTCTGGGGGATGGTGGAGGACAGGAAAACCCGAAGGAATGTTGTCCATGGGGTCACAGAGTCGGGCATGACTTTGTGACTGAACAACAACAACAACACTTCCCACTGTTTTGTGGAGACTGGAATCAGGTGACCCAGGTAGTCCCTTGGGTTGGCCTGCTGTTCAGGTGCTGATAATTGACAGACAAGAGATCTCATTTTTAACATCTGGAATTGGCTGGGACAGCCTTTCAGTTCTTCAATAGAGCATTATCTTCTGTAAGGAAGACACAATCCTGTAAGAGATATGAGGACGACTTCTAGGGAGAGGGTCTTTTCAGTGGTAGTCCCCCATGGAAATGGTAATCATTATTTCCTACAGTGCAACTAATAAATCTGGAATAAAAGAATAAGTTCAGAGGTTGTTCGCTTGGTGCTCCTGCCAAGTGAGATGCAGCAGCTGGTGGTAGGGGGAAGAGTCTTTTCAGTGGTGGCACCCAAAAGTTGAAAGCCCTCCCAAGATAGAATTGACTGCCACTACTTTGGTGCAGTTTTAGAGCCAAGTCAAGGATCACAGTCCACAAGGGAAGTGTTGGGGGATTATGGGCATTGTAGCCTAACAGCAGTTCATGATCCAAACCTTGGAAACACTTGTGTGAATGGTATTGAGCTTGACTTAGTAGAAAGCAGCTTCTTATGTTTCTATTGCTGAAGTGTGAAAATTAAGGGTGTGAAATAGACCTTCTCTTCTAAGAACATTGCAATTCTACTCAAAATGGAATTATACTGAGGGGAAACCATGCCATAATGTTCAGGATTGTTTTGATGGCTGTCTTAATTTAGTTAAAAGAGCTCAGTCATGGGAGCTCGCTCTTTAAGGCTTCCCTGTGTAAAAACCAATGTGACCTTTTGGTGTTAATAAATAGAAAACGGAAACTAGCCGAGCTTAAAATTACACTTTGAAAAAATATTCATCCCCTGGGCATTAAGCCATGCCTAAATATTTTTGGATGATGATGTTATTGAATTTAAAAGAAGAGAGAGTGTTAGCAAGTGAGCACTAATGCATGCATTAATCAGACAAGTGGAAGGCGGGCTAGGAATAAATCTCCTCCACAACTGATTGTCTGGGCCAGCTTTTGCCAGCCCGGCTCCCTGCAAATGCTTTGGACTTCAGGGCATGTCAGCCCAAGCCATTGTGGCCACTAGCTAGCAATACTGGGCAGTGTCCAAAGCATCTTTCTCCTGGGTTCATTTTTGTCATTTTATTTGAAATATTATTTCTGAATGATTTTTATGTTATTGATTATCATATATTGTTGATTGCTGCCTTGCTTGCTGTATATTTTAACACTGTGAACCACACAGGGAGCTTCTTTGGCCGATGGATGGTATGGAAACAAACACAAATAAATAAATAGTCGAGCAAGCAAGCACACTTCTGGAGGCTGCCACTTTGGAGAATTTTCAGACCCCAGATCTTCCAGAGGAGACCCCAGAGCAGAGGGGGATTGGGACTCCTCAGCAACCTCCATTCTGAGAGAAGATACGGGGAGAACTTTGCTGATGCCCCACCTGAGGTCACAAAGAATCTTCAGCTCCACTTTGAGCACTGCTGTGGTTCCAAACGCATCATCCTGTGGGCCACCTGAGCACCAGTGGCAATGGAGCAGATGGGATGCTTAGTCGTTGTCACTGTGCCCACCTGGCTGCGAGGAGCCCCCTTTACCCAGGATTCCCTTGGATGCAAGGGCTTATTCACAAGGAGGAAGAACAAGCTGCAACTGGCGAATCAGGGAGAGCTGATGCTTTGGCCCTCAGTCTTTCCCTAGATCTTTCCCTAGTGGGTTAAACGTAGGACTGGCCACAAAAACGGGATGGCTTGGCACCTGGTAAAGACAAACACTGTTAGGGGCCCACTAACAAGACCTCCCTGTTGTTGCTCTTTCTCTTTAATTGCTATTCCCACCCTGAAGCTCATTGTGAGTTGTATCTATAGAAGATCACTGGGTTATTTTTTTCTTTCGGTAGCGCAAAGGCACACATCAATTGTGCAAAATGCACATTTTTCCTCCTATTGATGAAAGTAAGTTTGTGCACATTTCTGAAACAAATATCCTCTTTCATGTGTGCTTTTCTACACATCTTTGAAGTCATTTTGTGTGCTTCAGCTTGCATTGAAAGCTTGGAAATACATGGATTTACATGTGGATTGAACTGGGTAAAATGAACTGGTCCAAAAGGAACTGAAATATGTTTCTCAAATTTCCCTAGGCCTCTGACAGCTTTCTAGGAAGGCAGGCAGGCAGTAAATAGTCCCCGCTTCCTTCTTCATTCTCTTAATAACCTGTAATATTTTGTTTTTGTCACGCAGACTCTGGTGGACAGTCTCAACCACAAGGCATTGCAAGCGTAGTGTAAACTGACCAAGAGTCCAAGCACACACATTATTCAGGGGGTGAGGAGCTGTGGGAAGGAGAGAAAGCTGCAGAAAGCCTCTTGGGGCAAAGCAAGAGGGCTTTAGTTAAGACGGCCCCTCTTCCAAGTGCAATTTATAGTCTATTGACTTGTGGCGGTGTCTTTTCCGATGCGAGGGAATTGTCACACATTGCAAATGAGAAGCTGTCTTGACATCAGAATCTTGCAGGAGTGCCAGAGAGAAATGATGGCGGCGCTCGGTCTGTTAAGGTTAAATGAAGTTGCATTGGTGCCGGGAGACAGAGCCCTCATTTCCTTGTTTCCCTCCCAACCTGTCTTTGCCTGTCTCTGTGTTACAATTACTATGATTAGGGCGAGAAACAATGGCTTGAGTGACACCTCCTAGATTGACAGGGCTGCTGGTTTTCCCTCTTCCCCACTGATCAAACAGCAGGAGTCATTACTGGGCCACAGTGCTATTTTGATGAAGTAGATGTGGACCTACCAGTCAAATGTGTGAATGACGAGCCGGACCTTGCCCGTGGGCACATGCCTGTGGAGGGAAGCAGTTCAACGCCATACGCTGTTGCAAGACGCCCAACCCCTTTCCAAGGCGGCGTTATAAGAAGGGATGAGCTGACACTGAGAAACACCGCTCGTTTGAGCGCTACGAATCTCTTGTCGGTTTGATGAATGGAAGTGGATGCAGTGCTTTTTTCCTTTTCTCAGACTCATGTCTCTCGTGTGTGTTACAAAATAGCACTGTGGAAATTTGTGCAAATTGAAAGCTCCAGTGTAATTAGTACAAACTGTGCTAATCCAATTTGCGCAATCATGAGACGTGCAAATTTCCTTAGCGCTTCATTTTTTAACTGTGCGAATCATGTCCCATCTTAGGGATGGATGTCATGCGCAGGCGCGCCTTGTACCAAAGCCAGGCAGCATTGGTGCAGGACTTACAAACAGCGTTTGGGGGAGGGGGTTGAATGATTAAAAATCCAATGGATTTTCACCACCCTATTGGATTCCTCACACTGCTCCAGCTATTCGGTGGAAGATCCTGACATTGGCTTATTATTATTGCATTAAAATATTTCTGTGCTGCTTTTCTAAAGGGTAAAAAGGAGCTTAGGAATATAAATTAAAACAAAGAATGTCACATTGACATTACTCAACCACCATCAGAACAACAAGAGTGGAACAACCATAGAAAACAATGCAGTATGGATGACAGCTGAGCAAGGGATATTTGGGCCTTACAGCTCAGTTGTAAAGCGACCAACATGTTGCTTTCCTCATCTCTTCAAGAGGATTCACCTGCCTCTCCCACCTGCCCATAGGAGACCTGCTGCAGAATTCTGCACCAGTTGCAGCTTCCAAACACCTTCCAGGCAGTCTCACGTAGAATAGTTTTCAGTATCTGAGGCTGGAAGTTTCAGAAACATGGATCAGTGCAGTAAGATCTTTCTTATTAACCAAAGATAGATGAAGGCACCCCTAGTATCACATCTGACCTCCTTCTTAAGAAGTAGCCCAGGTCCAGAAATAATCTAGGCACTGCTAGTGACCCAGAGAGCTTCAGCTATTGGGCATCGTAGAAATGAACTTGATCAGATAAGGTCATCCAGGTTTAAAATTGTAAACCACCCAGAGAGCCCAAATGGGCTATGGAGTGGTATAAAATTGTAACAAGCAAGCAAGCAAGCAAGCAAGCAAGCAAGCAAGCAAGCAAGCAAGCAAACAAGATCTCTCCCCAGACTACCAATACTCTCTACCAGTGCCACATCCATAGTGTCTGCATGCAGTTTTTTACACCCAGTGTTGCTTATCGGCTTGTGTCCAAACAGTGGTTTAGGACAAATCGAGAACACTTCTCAGATGCCTCTTTAAATGCACATAGAGTTGAATTTATAGGATCACAACAAGCTGCCATAAATGCAGTCAGTTCACCTTGCTTAATATTGTCAACACTGGCTGGTAGCAGCCCCCCCAGCAAGTAGGAGCTTTTCCTATCTTGCTGGGAAGCACTGGGGATTGAACCATGGGCCTTCTGTGTGCCACTGAGATAAGGTCCTTCTCCTGGGATGTGCTCTCCACGAAGAGCTCCGTTCATAGAAGGCACCTCGACTTGGCTCTCTGGCTGTCCCTGCAGCACAGCTTGCTCCATTCTGTAGAGCTCCTGTGCGGATGTGATGCTCAGATGCCGAGGCACGGCCTGGGCGGTCCTCTTATACCATTCTAGTCATCCATGCCGAAATCTGGACCCAACAGCTGAGTGTCGCCTGCATCTTGAAGACGTCTCACCCAAAAGCGATGGATGGGGCTTCTCAGTGACTTCATCTAGATATGAAATAATTTGATGAGAACACACTTTGTGTAACCCTACACAACAGTCCTCTACCCTATGCACTTATCTTGTTCACCATTTGGATCTGAGCAATGGGGGAGAAGGTGGACAGCTTTCTCTGAAGTGCTTGCCAGATTTCTCAGGTGTTTAATTTTAATTATTTTAATTTTATAGTGGCCACTTATGCATCTCTCCCACAAAAAAGGAGTAGCCAGCACGTTGCATATTTTGTATGTTTATGTACAGAAGCAAAATTAGAAATTTTTATTATAATTTAAGGTTCAGCTATGATCCTAGGTACTGTATGTCTAGAAAGGAAAAAAATTCTACAGCTCCCTGGTCCGCTAGCGGAGGAATACTAGGAGCTGTAGCACCTTTTTCTGTATAGCCTCGAACCTATTAATAGAAATGCAGCCAATCTCACCATGGTGTGGAAGGATGTGACCACATGACCCGTTTGCCTGTCAGTTTGCTCCGCTGTCACAGTGGAAACTGTTGATGGGAAAGAGATCTCAGGTATCTTAAAATCAGAAATGGACAGGTAAGGTCCTCCAGACCCTTTCAAACTGGGGATGATCTAGAAAAGAGGGCTCATGGCAAAATAAATAAATAAAAGAAAACTGTTAAAGACAGTTGAGTTTCTAAGGCTAGAAAATCCAAATGGCATCCTACCTATTCTTGATGGTGATATTAATCTCCTCCTCCTCCTCCTCATCCTCATCATCCTCGATATCTCCCATGCTTGCAGCTATGCCCAGACTTGCTGGCTGAGATGGGCTGTTCATGCTGCCAGCATTAAGACCGGCTCTCGAGGGCAACTCCAGGTTGGAGGAAGAGCTGTTCCGTGGCGGTCGGTCCCCTTCTTTGACCACAGTGGCTGCTACTGTGTTTATCCGGTGGCCAACAGGCTGCAGACTTTCAAGCCATGCTCAGCTGTCCATTCTGGCAGCCTAACATTTAATCTTCCCCAGCTTCCCTGGGACATGCTGTGCTGGTGTCATCATGAAAAAGATAAAGAGCAGCTCATTCCAGTGATCCAGCACTAGCCCGGAATGCTGGATAGAGTCTTCCTCTTTTTAAACTGGAGCAGAGAGGGCCACCAGAGCCGCCGGGTTTGGCTCCCAGCTGTGCGCTGCTGGGTATTTGACCTCTACTTGTCATCTTAAGCAAGCTGCAAAAACAGGCAGTTTGTGAACTTGTGCCCCTGGGACTGATATCACAAGTTCTAGGGAATTTGCAGAAACAGGCTTCAAATCCCTGCCCGAGGCAGAAAGGTGTCTATGCTATACTGAAAAATCAATGGTGCTATAGGCAGCCCTTGTACATGATGTTCGGCAGAAAAATATGCTAACGTCCGGTCATTTCATTGGAAAACCCATATATCATGACTTCCAGGACACCTGCCAGAGCATAGTGCTTCTGACCCCAGAGAGACAGCAGCCCTAGTTTATTATAACCCTACCCCTAAAGAGACATCTCCCCATTTTAAAGCTGTTTTCTTTTGAGCTGAGCATGTATTTACTTATTTATTGAAATTTGTGGCTGACAGTCTTCTGAAATTTACTTATTTATAACTCTCCATTATAATGAATTAAAAATGCAGACACAGTAAAATCGGAGACGCTGAGCTTTGTAGCTGCAAAGGACACTGTGCAAAGTTAGCAGATATAAATCGCATCGTATTGTACGGTTCATGATATCTAAATCTTGCCAGCAGTGCCAGCTGTATCATTGCGAAAGATGTAAGCTGAAGAATTAAAGGAAGCACTCCTGCTGAACGGCCTCCTTCCGTTTTCATCCTCCACCGGCAGCCTTTGCAGCAGGCCAAGCGGAGGCCAAGGAGTGTGAAAGCAGGACCAGTCCATGGGTCCTCGAACTAAGGCCCGTTCGTGCCCATTTAACTCACCCGCCCCAGAGGTTTTGCACTCGCTGTGCGAGGAGGTCGTTTTGGACTCGCTCAGAGAAAACGATCCCCTTGTGATCAAGCCGGCGCCTCACCCCACGCACCCCCCTCGTCCCCACCTCGCGTGCACACGCCCCCCGCCCCCTCACCAGCCCATGCCCTCCCTGCCAGCACTGCCTTGGCAGCCTGCACCGACCGCTGGCAACTGGCCCCCTGTTGAAAAAGTTTGAGGACCCCTGGTCTAGTCCGTTTGGTGGGAGTGAGGTTCCCCCCTTCTAACTTTCAGAGCAACAGACCATTCCTTGGCAAAAGCTCTTTTTCCCCAAAGTCCACCCAGTAAGCCCAATCATCATGGAATGAGTCTCTGAGCATGCAGAGTGGTTCATTGAACCCATCTAGCAACTACTTCCGAGAGCCCTCTTTTTGAGTTTCCCTGCCTTCCTGGGAGGGTCCTTTTGGAGGCAGACAAGCCTCTTATCTGTATACCGTCCCTCCAGCAGGCTAGCCCTTCTCTTCCGAGGCTGCAGCAGGGGAGCAAGAGGCAGGTCAGCTCCTGTTCATGCCCCCTCCTGGCAGTTGCAGAACAAGGCTATGCTCAGAGCCCCCCACATCTCTCACCTCGATGTCTGGAGGCCCGGTTCCCCAAGGCCCATCCTCCTCAACTGAAGAGTCTGAATTGTCCTGACCTTGAAATGTCCTCCAAGCACATCTGCCTCTTTCATTCCCAACACCTGCAAAAAGACTTCCCCCCACTCCTCTTCCTTCCTCATTCCTCTTTCTTGTGTGTTGTGTCTGTTTAGATCGTATTTCTCTGGCCAGACACTGTCCTGTTTGATTGATGACATATAAGCCACGGTGGGCGCCTTGTTGGTGAGAAATGGCATAACAATGCTTCAGACTGGTTACTGAGCCTGCTTCTTCCTGCTGTATCAGTCACTTATTTACACACACGCATGCACACTACACACTAGGGTTGGCACAAACCCCGCCGGAATCCATCCCTCCGGAATCTGAGCATTTCCTCTCGTGCTGGGACTGGCCCTGCAATGCGAGCCGAGCCAGAGGAAGTCTGCAAGCGCTTGTGGGCCCCAGTGGACACTCTTCCTCTCAGCAGCCGCCGCAGGAGGCAGAGAAGCGGTGCTGCGAGCGGGTCTGCCAGGCACCCTTCCCAGTGGCCAAGCTGCGGAAGGCGCCGTGCTTGGGGGAAAGGGGCGCTGCTAGCACGGCGTGTGGGGCCTGATTCCTGGTGGCCACTCTGTGAACTCCAGGCATGGCCGCCAGGAACTTGGACTCTGGGCTGCCACAAAGTGGACTGGAATCTAGGGAGGCAAGCCCAGGGGATGTGATGGATTCCCACCCTCGGACCATTTCCTTGCCCATCCCTAGGCAGACGTGTCCTTCCAGGAGCCCCTGGCCTTTGCCCTTGCACACCTGCGTACATCTTCCATTTGCAGTGTTTCAGGCAGCGGTAGGAGTCAACGCAGGCTGCCTGGGAGCTGAACAGAGCCTCTTCATTTTCCATGTAGCCCCCAGGCTCACTGGCAATATTTTGGAAGTACAAGGAGCAGTCCAGTGAACGAGATGGACAATGGATGCAGTGCCACCTTGTCCTCAGCCGAGATGTGTTCCCCTCCATCTGGGCGACTGAGCCAAGCATCACTGCTCAGCATTTTCTCTTCCCTTGCAGTCCCTTTCCTTATGTCTCTGTCCTTTTAGATTGTGAGCCTGAAGGCAGGGGCTGTATTTTGGCTGCGATAAGCCACTCAGGGTGTTTTTTAATTGAAGAGAAAGATAAAAATGCTTCAGACAAACAAACAAGCAAACAAATAAATGAGGATTGCCCTGCAAGGGAGCAATGACTAACATATCCCACAGATTCCAATGACCAGCTCTTTTTCATTGAAAATCTCCAGGAGCATCAAAGGTCACAAAGCATTTCTTGATATCCAGCCCAGTCTGTTAAAGCCCTAACTGGGAAATGTAAGCACCTCCTATTGAGTTCTTCAATATTCCTCCCTCACTAGAGGAAGAGCAAACTCTCTGTCGCCACTGGGTACCTTAATTTTCCAAAGATAATGTACCCTGTATCAATGGGCTATATATCTTGTGATCCATATTGATTCCAACCATGCGATACCATCCCCTGCAAACATAAAATTGGCTTAATGGCATCTTAACCTCCTTCCTTCTTCCCATGATACTTAAGCATGCACAGAACATGGCACTCCTCCTGTCGCAGTTGGAAAAGCAGGTCTAGACAGCTGGCGATAAAAGACAAGGGCTTCTTCTTGCCCCATCAATACTGCGAGAGTGCTGGCTAATGGAATGCTGTGACTTTCTGTTCTCATTGATAAATGTTGGTGAAGTGAGTCCTGATGAGTGGGAAATATCTCAGGGCTACCATTATTGTTGCTAATTACTGTACAGAACTTATTCTCCAGTCAACAGATTTGTCTTGGGTAGCAGCCTATCGTGCATTACAACTCTCTTATGAAGAAC
The DNA here is from genome assembly GCF_004798865.1 of Varanus komodoensis. NCBI lineage: Eukaryota > Metazoa > Chordata > Lepidosauria > Squamata > Varanidae > Varanus > Varanus komodoensis. The sequence goes on from NW_025335568.1 coordinate 11,538,785, forward strand.
CTGTAGGAATTCTTCTTTCCTTGACTCTCAATGGAAGGAAAAAGGTAGGGTCCTGCCTTTTAGAAGTCCAACATTTCCCATTTCCTAAAGATATCACCAGGAAAGAGAGCACTCATTAGCATAAAATGTCCATAGGGCAGGTGAGATGCGTGAGTGCAAATTGAGAAATAATTATTGTACATTACATAGAACTCCATCTCAGTTTGGGAAGCTGTTCAGGTGAGCTGGGTACCTGCAGGTTCAATTTGCAGTTCAGGTATTAATTGTTGAGGGAAACAGTTGTTATGTTTCCTAAGGTGGAATCCTAAGCATGTTCAGACCGAAAAATAAAAAATTAAAAAGTTTTTATTTTACAATTGCCTCCATGTCCCAGCCAGCTGCTAGAACTGAACAGGGCAACCCTTCAAGCAGAGGGCACTTTCAAATAGAGGGCTTCCCAGTGTCAGAGGATAAATAGTCACTCTGGGTCACATGAATTAGTGCTTAAGCACCCAGTACCACTGGTTCTTTCATTTCCACTAACGATCAAAGGCGGATTTTGAATGCCTTACATGGGTTCCAGCGCACACATGGGCTTCCTTTGCATGGTTCATTTTAAAGGAAACAATGAAGGAGCACAGGCACAGGGGCACTGCAAGACAAACTCAAAGGTAAAGAAAGATCAATTTGACTGGCAGGTCCTCTTAACAAAGCTCCGATGAACCCTGGAGATCCTGAGACTCTCACTTAGCTCCAGGAATCGTAGCCCAACAGGCATACCAGCAAATATGTCTACAGTTGCATGTAGTACCATATTGTGTTGAATAAAAATATGTCACGGGACCCTTTTGGAAAAGGCATTCCCCTCTTTGCAGAGGAAAAGGGGAGTGCCTTTAAGATGTTGCCAGGCACCTGCATCTGTTACAAGTATTGAATTGAACCGCCCTCTGTCTTTGTGTTTGCATAATCTGCTGCCTGGCAAAGAACTTAGCCGATTAACAGGTTTTAAAATGGACTAATGAATTAACAGACCAATTCTTTGGGAGCAGGGGACAGAGACTCCATCGTGGGAGAGCTGCAGGGTGGAAATTGGAACCCGCCTTCTCTTTAATCTTTCTGTTGACCATGGCTGACCTCCCATGGGATGGGGGGACTTTTGATCCAGTGACTTCCCTGATCTACCTTGACAAACCCCATGGCAGCGGTGCTGTGGAGCCAGGACACATTTCTGGGGACAGGGGTGCTGCCGTCCTCTTTCCCCTGTCCTCAGAGTTCCTTGTTCCCTCTGAGTTTACCTGGCTGCAACCCTCACAGTAGCTGAATGGATTTTCCAAGCAACCCTCTATTGCTCCCTGTTGTAATGAGAAGGATTTGGGGGTGGACTGGTCTCTCCATTAAGACCCATTTGCTTTACAAAAGGACCACCACAATTGTCTGGAATTCTGGACCATCCTTGGAGGTCTGGCTATGTGGACTGCCATGAAAAGCAGGTGCCCTTCCAAATATCCCCCCACATCATAGCTCCCAAAGGCTTCCGAATTACTCCCCAAACTCTACAGCCCTGGCATAAACCATAAACCATGTTCTGCTTTAAATATTTAAAATGTCCACACTGTATTGCAACATTTAGTCCAGTTAATACCTGTTTCCAAGAGCAGAGAAGATGGAAATCCAAGAATTCAGTAACCAAATAAGTAATCACTCCAGCAAGTGCCAGGATATATAAAAAAGAGATTGTGTTAAATTAATTGACCACATACACACACAAAAAAGTGTCAAAGGTTAAAGAATAGCTCTTTAAAAAGTGAGGTGCCTTCAAATTATATTTCAGAATTTTATGCTCATTGTAAAATGTGACCATGTCTTATAATTGCGCCAACAACAATTCATTAATTTGACATCAGGGACTCTTGAAGGATTGGATTAGCTGTAAAATCATTATGAGGCTTGCTGGCACCCCCAGGAATCTGTACAAAGCATCTCTGTTTCCAGCCTTGGAGATCCAGGATGGAGTTGTGTCCTGTCCAGTCCAGCTTCTAGGAAAGAAGTGGTTGGGCACCTGCGGGAAGATCATACCCAGCAGTGACTCACTGACAAAAGCTTCCTGGATCCCTCAGATCATAGTATCATAAAACTGCAGAGCTGGAAGGGGCCAGAGGGCCATCGGGTCCACCCCTCTGCTCAATGCAGGACTCCCAGTTAAAGCATCCCTCTCTGATGGCTGTCCAGTTGCATCCTGAATGCCTCCAATGTGGGAGAGCCCACCATGTCCCTAAGTAATTGTTTCCAATGTTGTGCTGCTCTAACAGTCAGGAATTCTTCCTGATGATCAGCTGGAATCTGGCTTCCTGTAACTTGAGCCCATAGTTCTATGTCCTGCTCTCTGAGGTGCTCAAAAGAGATTCTGGCCCCCTTTCTGGGACAGCCTTTCAAGATCTCATAGAGTGCTATCATATCTCCCATCAGTCTTTTCCTCTCAAGGCTGAATGTGCTCAGTTCTTCCAATATCTTCTCATAGGACTTTGTTTGCACTCCCCAGATCATCCATGTTGCCCTCTTCTGAGCCTTTTCCAGACTTGAGGTTGCCTAGACTTAGTCCTTGTGCTCTCCATAGCAACCTGCTTCTCCTCTTGCCTCTGGTGGTGAGATGGAGAAGGAGAAGATGCTCCTGCCCATTTGCTCCCTGGCTCTCTGTCTGTTGAGCAAGCAAGTGGTAGCCATGATGAAACAGTCGGTGAGGACCAAGAGCAACGGGTGGGAAAGGAGATGAGAAGGTAGGCTCATAGAGAGAGGACTGTGGCCTGGTCCCATGGCCCTCAAAACCCAGGAGCCTACGTTGTGCTCTGGGCTAGTCTTCTGTTTCAAGAAGTGTCAGAGGACAGTCCTCTGTTTGAAAAACTGCCCAATTCAAGCTCAGTTGGAAGATAAAGATCTGTAAGAAGGGAAATTAGAGGCTCTGAATTCCACATCAGTATTGGACAACCTGGATGTCAGACTGTACATAAACACAGTTCATGTGGTCACAGTCTTTCCCTCTATAGTGAGATGTATTGTACTTCTAGTTAAATTGTAAGGATGTTTAAAATACATTTATAGATATAAATTACCCCATGCAAATGTTATGCAAATCTGTCTCCTTTGCACCTCTTTTTGTTACATTCCCAGGCTCTTGGCATCACACTTGCTCCAAGACCTGCATCCATGGGCGATCTGCTTAGTTGTCCATTTTTTTTGCACAGATTCCAATTCCAAAGCTTTGCAGAGGCCAGGAGTCATTTCCCAATTTTCATTTGAACATTATTGAGAAGTTTTCCTTCCAGCTCCTTCACTCTACCTCTGGGCAGCCTTTTAATGTTTTTTTTCCCATTAAATTAAGCAGTACAAATAAAAACACAATTAAATTACACTAAGGCATACAAAAAAGAGTGCACCCACCACTGGGAACATTAGGTACATGTTAAATCATTTACCCTTTCAGAAAGCCTCTTCCAAAATTGCAATAAATCTTGCAAAAGTTCAAACCATTTCCCTTTTATTAATGCACTCTGAATAAGTGGTCCCTCAATACCATCAAAAAAATTCTTATTTGTTAATTTCTTATTTTATTTCTTATTAACCCCTTTTCACTTCAATGTCACATATTAACTTATCATTAATAGCCATATTCCCAACTTCTTTGTACCAATCATTTGATGCATTTTACTTTTCAATTGTTTGCTATAATTAAGTTCACAGCTGTTAGTAAGTTGTTATTAACTCTTTAATATTCCATCTTCACTGTTCCGTATCAAATATTGACAATAATGCTATTCCAGGATTTACTTCAATATTTAAACTCAATACTTTCCTACTTTCTTTAAAAACTTATTTCCAAAATTTTGTAATATATTCACATTCCTGTCATATATGGAAATAGGTGCCCACTCCCCTTTGGGGGAACCTTACTCCAACTCTTAGGAAAAGAAGAGCTGGAGATCCTTAATAGCTCAGAGTTGGCAGTTGTTGGTACAAAATCTTTGTTTTAAATATGGAAGGGGAAAATCAGTTATGTGCCCCCCTCATCTGATGTGGTACAGTCAGATTTTGGTACAGTCATCTGATGTGGGGCATTACTTCCACTACCTTTTGTGTGGAATGGACAAAGTCAGGCCTCACCTGCTTTGAACAGCACCAGCCATTACTTTGGATTCAGTAAAAATAAACAGTGAAAGTAGGGCTATTCTCCCTAAAAGAGGGCAATGGAGGAGAGGAGATGAGGAAGAGGAGGAGGAGGAAGAGGAGGTGGAGAAACCAGAACAGATTTTGGTGCCAAAAGAGAGAGGAAGCTGCTATTTCTCTGCAGGTGTTTGATCCGACTGACGGCCCTTGTCTGAACTTACTAGTCATTTGCCATTTCATTAGCTGCCAGGTTTTCAATTTCTGCCTCTTGGAAGTTACACCGCTTTGAACAAGTCCCCACAGTAATTGAATTTGCCACAGAAATAGAACACTGGGAAATTTCATTTTCTTCCCCGCACGAAGGCAAACTGAGCAGGCAAGGAGGACCAATATTCCTGCTGGACTGCTTTCTCTGCTCTTCTTTCCCTCAGACGCACCCCCTCCGGTGTTTTCTAATGACCCCTCCACCATACACACATATCAAAATCACAGAAATAGAAGCGGGGAGCAGGGAGGGGCTGGAAGGCCTTCCAAAGAACCGCTGAGTGCATCAGACTTTGCCGTGTTGCAATTTCCTTCTAAATGCCTTCCACAAATAATGGTTTTCAAAATGAGCATTAACAGGCTTGATTACACGAAATTGTCCTTTTAATTTACACCAGTATTCTATTGATCACACAAGTGCAGATTAAAGTGTTCAATGAAGCCCATGATGAGGTATTAAGCAGCTAAGGGTCCTCCAGGGGCCGCCAGGGACGGCCAGGAATATGCTAGAAGTGTACAGTTATTTCCCCATAATGAAGTGGCACTATGCGAAGGCATGAATTGCTGGCAGGAAGAATAGATCGGAGATGATGAGCTCTTCAAAGTCATTTCTCGCTCACTCATTCAGCCTCATGCCCAGCTCCTCTTGCGATTCTTCTGCATTACTTGTCATGAAATGCCAGGATTTACTTAGCCAGCTGATGCAATTTTTATGACCTTATTGCTTTTTCACCATGGTAATAGTTTTGAATCAATTTATCAATCCAGCAGTGCCATCAGACATATTGCCCTGAAGATCAAGTCCGGGTCATTCCATCAATTCACTGTGGTTTACGAAGATAGAGAAGAAGGGGGAAGAAGCCAGGCCGTGGGGGCTATCAACTTCAGAGGGTTTAGTAAACATGCCTCGCCCCACTTTAACTGCTTCACTTCTGACTTTGGATCTTCCTGCTCATCAAGAGCAACAACACATCCATGATTAGGCAATCTTCCAGAGGAAGTGTTGGAGACCAAATAGCAGAAAACAAAGGCAACGCACCCAAATATACCTCTTACTTCTGTTTCTTTTGCACTGATCTCGGCAGTTTTATTTTCCATTTCTTTTTGCATAATTAAAGAAACCCTCGCTTGCTCAAATCTATGGTGTTAATGCTCTGGTCATTGCACCTAAAAAGGGTGTTATAGAAATGGAACAAGGGCAGAAAAGGGTGACTAAAATGATCGAGGAACTAGAGCAACTCCTCTATGGGGAAAGGTTACAGCATCTGGGATTGTCTGGGTTAGAAAAAAGGTGAGTAAGGGAGGCATGATAAAGTTGTGCCAAATTATGCATGGCGTGGAAAAGTGGATAGAGGCATTTCCTTCCCACCCTGAGGATTAAAACCCAGTGGGATCATCCCATGAAGCTGAATGGTGGGAGACAGGACAGGTCAAAGGCAACCCTTTCCACACAGGGCATAGTTAAACTATGGAACTCACTTCCCTACAATGTCATGATGGCCACCAATTTGGATGGCCTTAAAGAAGAATTGGAACAATTCCTGGAGGAGAAGGCTATCCATGGCTACTAGCCATGAATACCCAATGCTACCACTGAGCAGAGGTAGTATCCCTGTGCATGCCAGTTGCTGGGGAACATGGGTGGAAAGGTGCTGTCGCCCTCACATCCCGTTTACGGGCTTCTCTTGCACAGCTGCTGGCCACAGTGTGAGCAGAATGTTGGACTAGATGGATTTTGGCCGGATTCAGCATGGTTCTTCTGATCTTCTTGTGCTGCTCAACATTCCCATCACTGAATGTGGCCCTGAGAGCTTCTCTGACATGGTATTCAACACTCAGTCTGAAAGAGTGCAGCATCCTTAGCTCATACTTGTTTGAGAGGAGCTCTTCCCTTGTAGACACAAGTCTTGTCTGTTCTCGCTTGCCTGATCCTTCTAAAGGTAGATTCCAGGAGTGAACCTTGGGCCTCCTACATGGAAAGAATGTGCTTTACCACTGACCCAGGGGCTTCTGTGTAGTGACTCACCTGATGTTTGATAACTGACAACAAAATGGGAATTTATTGAGCCAGGGCATGCGTTTGGCTTGATATACCACTGGTGTATGATTTTTGGTTGCCATTTTGCTAAGCTAAAACAGTTCTTTCCAAGTGTTTGCAATCAGAGAATTAGGAGCAATTAAACAACCAACCCTCCAACTGCCATCCAAACCCAAACACAATCTAAGAACAATTCTAAACCATGACAGCTAAAAGGAAATCAACATAAAATACATCAAAATCAAACCTCAGGCTACCCTCCAATCAGAAATATTCTGATTCAAGAGCAACAATTAAACCAATCCTCACTTAAAAGATTGATTGAAATTAAAAGTTTTGAGAGTCTGCCTCAAAGGAAACAAAGAGAAGGCTAAACACATTCTTTTTTGGAAGGGAATTCCATAAATGGCGGGCCCCCACTGAAAAGGCCCTGTCTTCTGTCCCCACCAACTTAATCATACCTACTGGTTGGATGGTGAGCAGGGCCTTTGTGGCTGATCTCAAGGCCTGGGCAAGCTTGTGTGCGTATGATTGGACCATCAAAGCATAGGGATTTAATGGTCAAAGCCAGCACTTGGATTTGGGCTCAGAAAAAAACAGGCAGCCAGGGCATCTAACATCCTATTGGATGCCATGTTCTGAAGGCCTAGCTCCTAGAGGCATTTGGACTGCAACAGCAGTGGGTGGTAGGTGTTTGGCTCCAACTCCGCAGTGCTAGCCAAAGAGTCATGTGTGCCTAGCTTGCTGGGGCACCCGTAATGCAAGAGTGTGGCCACCTTGTTGACCTGGAATGGTCCGTGCTGGCCACTAGAGCACCTGATGCAAAGTGGCCCTCTGAATACGGTGGTACAGGCCCAGCTTGCCACTTTCCTTCTCGCTGCAGCACTATGTTTAGAAAATCTTCCACATCCACACCCATGCCTTTCATGTGGCTTTCGAAAGGAAAGGAGCCATGGGTTCCCAAGAGGTGGTCGTCTCACCTATGAGGTGGCCAGGGGCAAGAACAGTTTCAGTCCCCAGCAGCAGGCAAGGAAGGTGAACGAGGCAGGGGCAGCACTGGGTTTGCTCTATGGCAGTAAGACAGGAAAATATAACTCTGAAAGAATTCCCGCCTCCAGAACAGGCTCCTCCCAAATCCCTAGTCCAGCTCAAGATGAACGCTTGACTGATAATGAGGCTATTGAAAATTTCCCGATAAATAGTTATTAATCTCTAATTATGAGATAAAAGATGGGAATCACTAGGAATGCAGGAGAAATTGGGTTGGTTCATATTTTAATGCAAGCCTAACTAACCTTGCACTTTCGAACCAAGATGTGACCTGACACTTAGGTTTCTTTCAGAGTGGTATTTCTCTGAAGTTTGAAATGGAGTTGCTTGGTAAAAAAATGGCAGGCAAAAGCTGCCAGCAATAGTTAATAGTTTAACTGGTCTTTGTGCAGGTAATGCTTGATAGTTACCCTTGTCAGGGGAATGAACAAACCAAAACATTTACATGAGTGACAGTATCATTCAAAGATACATTGTTCTAGGAAATCACTTGCCTAAAATGTGCATCTTTGCCAAAATTGCATTAAAAAACCAAACCACACCAATTGCAAACATGAAAAATGTGATTTTAAGAAATTCTTAATGTTCATGATGTATTGAATGTATTAGACACATTTCCACAGTTCAGGATGAACCAAATCTAAGACTGAAAAATTGAGAAACTGAATGGAACTGAAATTGACAGATGGCTCTGTTCTGAGGACGAGCTACCATATTCTAAGCCATGGTGGCTCACCAGTACTCCAGTGCTCTACCATTCCAGTGTTGACTGGTGTGGCCTCGAAGCCACATCAGGAGGAAAACCGAGCGGCTGCTCCACAAATAAGGAACTACCAAACTCTTTGGCCCAGTTTGACCACTCTTTGTGCTGATGCACATCCAGAGGGAGTGGAGCATCCCGAAAAAGGTAAGGTGCAGTAGTAGGGTGGCCATGTGCCAAGTCCTCTGTTTGCTGGACTATAACATAAAGGTTGGATAGTCTGCTATCTCACTGGTCAAATCCAGATGATTTGACCTACAACTGCCACAAACCCCAGCCGGCATAGCCATTGTGAGACATGATGGAAGCTGTAGTCCAAAATATACATAAACTTTGGATGGTCACAAGTGGCCCAATCTTCCTGTATTTGAAGAGCTGCCAGCCCAAGTCTGGCTTGAAGTTAAAGAACCATAAGAAGGGAGCACTGGACCTTGAACTTGTCCTTCAATAATTTGTACCTGGACACTAGACTGAAGAGGCACATTGGCTACTTGGTCTCCTCCACTATGTTGAGTTCTATTTCTCTTTTAATTGTATTCATTAATTTAAATTGGCACCAGCAGATGAACACAGTTCATGCAAACCTGCATCCTCTTTAGCCTTCATTGTTAGTGATGCATTTTCTGTTTCTTGGGGATGCTTAAAGTCCCCTTCAGCTGTTCATGCAATTGCAGCTGATCTAGGGGCCACGGTCCCGGGGCAGAGGTGTGGCCTTTGTTTCAGATGACTTGGGTTGGACCCAGAGATGCCCTCCTGGAAGCAGAAAGCCTCTTCCATGAGTAGAAAGGCTTTAATCAACCAGGCACGAGAAAGAGAACAGAACTTGGTTAGCACAAGGCTATCTGAATTGCATAGCCTTGCACTACACTTCGGGATCCACATCCTCACACTTGGTTCATGTTTGGCAAAGTCTTCCACTGACTTTTTGTGGCAGATTGTGGAACGAGACTTTCTTTTGTGGGATGAGTTGTGGGTTATTTCCTGCCCCCTTCTCCACCCCCACAGGATCTTCTCTGTTCATCAGTAGCAGCCCTGCCTAAGCACAAGAAGCACAACAGCTGTTCACATTTGCAAAGGGTATTAAAATTTATATTTTTAATAAAAAGGGTCCCATAAAAATGATACAAACAGTGACAACCAGGGCAACACATAATAATTTAGGTTATGAAAGATTAATCAATGAGACATTTTTTAAAGCAAGTTGTGTTTCAGCAAGAGGGGGGGAAACTACTCTGATGGCTTTAATTAATACTACTGAACATTAATAGAATAAGGTCATGCTGGCAAAAAACTGTTGAATAAAGCAAAAATGCATGAAAGATATACTTGCTGGTGTTGCTCATGATGAAGAAGGGTTATCTCATGGTCAGTCCAGCACCATTATTTCTAAGTTAGAGGTAGAGGCACAGAAAATATACAATGGCCTGGAACCAATGATCCCCCTCCTCCCAGAAGGTGCTTCCTCCAATGATGGAGGTGAGGTGCCTCCTCGTGGGGAAGAGAACATCTGGGAGTAGCTCAGTGGCTGTTCCTCCTAGTCCTCCTCAACTGGGGAAAAGATGGCTTGCTGAGGCCCCTCTCCCTCATGAAGCCCTGCCTCTCAGGACAGATGCGGGGAGAGGAGACCTGGATCCATGGGGAAATGTTACCTCAGTACACCTGGAGCTCCTTGAAGAGGTGGTTTGCAAGGTCCTTCTTTGCATCTTGCCTTTTGTGATGGGCTGCTCCATTGGGAGCTGTGATCAGCTGTTTCCTGATCAGCTGAGCACCACTTGGGGAGATCCTTCTGGAATGGGAATGAGGCTACACCAGGGTGTAGCAGTGTTCACAGCAACATCTGGTCCTGGCGACTCAGCTGTGCTGCTGCATGTTAGCGGGTAGCTGCTGAGCAGTGGATTGACCCTCTTGTATCTTCTGGTTCCCAAGAAGCTCTGGGCAGCACTGTGGTGCAAATGCATGCATGCCTCTCCTGGGACCAGCAGCCTTGTGGGACTGAGGGCTCCCTATTTGATCCCTAGCAGCTCCTTCCCTTGAGACGGAGAAGGGAGTTCTTGGACGAGGGGTCGCTGGGTGAGCAATGCAATCCTTCCGGCAGCAAGAGCCCACTGGTCAGGGAATGAGAGCCTCGCGGGCATTCTGCCCTTAGCATTTCAATCTTTTCGGACTTAATGAAATGACATTGCATCTCAGACGTCTTTTGCCAAAGATACCTAATGATGATTTGTGTGTGTTCTATGTCTGCGTTCTAATTCATAAAAGCCAAGCAATTTTGTATTGATGAGTTCTCTAAAGTACAATCTGCTCTGAGTGATGCCGACACTAAACACTTTCTGATGTGCTCCTGGATTCCAGGCCCCCTCCACTCAAGCAGTGGTAGGCGTTCATTTTTCTTCCTGAGACGTATGGAGCTATGGATGATACCCTATCTTCCAAGAGTCTTCTAAATTGATATCTAGTAATTTCCAAGGCAATTCAAATGCCTAATGAAAAGTCACTTCAGGCCACCAGGAAAAAAATAAATACATTGTTATTGATCATGCAATAAGGTATTAGGCTAATTTAATAAGCCTCTCTTGGAGATCTACTTAATTCACCAATATTGTCATTTCTGTGCAGTGGAAAAGGTTGCTGGTTAAATTGGTGTTCTGGAAGCTGAGTGAAGTGCTTTGTAATTACAGGAGTTCAATACTGCTGCCTAGACTTTGTATTGTTTTCCCTTATCCTGACTGTTCCCACACCCTGTATGGTGAGTACTTGGATCCTGAATGCTGGCTGAATACAGATTCATTAATCCTGATACGACCCCTTTCTTCTGCACTGCCTCCTTAGTCAGGAGAGTAAAGTTGGATGGGCCATTCAGTCACAGCTGCCATATTTCCCACAGACTTTCAGACAAATGTTTAGGCAGGTAGGAAGCAACCTTGTATGTCACTTCCTTTTCAGAGGCAGCACCTCACTTGCATAATCACCTGCCCAGAGAGGCGTGCCTGGCATTTCCATTTTTTTTCAGTGCTAAATAGTCCCCCTCACCACACCCCTTTAATTTTAGCCTTTTAATTCTCCAGTAGTTTTACTTATCTTGCATGGTTTACCCCTTATACACCTGAAGTCCTAGTTCCCTTCCACTCAGCAGTGGTGAGACCTCATCTGGGGTGCTGTGTCCAGTTCTGGGTGCCACAGTCGAAGAAAGGAGCAGACGAACCGGAAAGGGCTCGGAGGAGGGCAACAAGGATGATCCAGGGCCTGGGGAAAAAAGCCCTGTGAGGAGAGATTGAGAAAACTGGGTGAGTTTAGCCTTGAGAAGTTAAGACTAAGGGAAGACATGATAGCACTGGGAAAGTACTTGAACGGCTGTCACAAAAAGGAAGGCCAGGCTCTCCTTTTGACCACCCCAGAGTGCAGGACACAGAATAATGGGGTCAAGTTACAGGCAGCCAGGTTCCAGACAGATATCAGGAAAAATGTCTAACTGTTAGAGAAGTGCAACAATGGAATCAATTACCCCAGGAGGCATTAGGGGTAACCGGTTTACATTCAAGACATGTGAGAGGATGCTTTGATTTGGAATCCTTCACTGAGCAGGGGGCTGGACCCAATGGTCCTCTGGCCCAACTCTACTATCCCATGATTCTTTGCTGTTTTTAACTATGTATGCTAATCATGTGTCTGGGTGGTTCTATGATCAAGGTTTGAATTCTGTCCTGTTTTAAATCTCTGAATGTATTATTTAAGCTGCTCAGAACCTTCGTTGTTATGGGATGGCATACATGTAAATGGCACAACTAAGAGTGATTCTAGGGCTTCCAGAGAGCATCCAGAGGATTCTCTGGTTGGAGGTTGAAGGCACTTACGTCCACCACGGATGCAATCAGTAGGATTGGACCCTAAATTAATTATACTACATTAGACTGCTTGTCCTAGTGCAGCTGCAGCCTTCTGCAGTTTTGGGCTATCCTTGCTGTTCGCTGTCCTTTTAACTGGAGATGCCACTGATAGATTCTGGGGTCTTCTCCCACTGAGTTATGTCCCCTCCTAATTTGGTACATGTCCTCAACTCATGGAGTCCGATAATTTTCCTTGGATGGACAGCAGATGGGCAGGGAGAAATCTTCACCATGTTTCAGAAGAGGTATGATTAATCTTCACACATCTGTGTTCAAAGCACTGGCCCTCTCTGCAGTACAAACAAGTACTGGAGTCAAACCACTTTTGGCATAATCCTATGAAGGTTTAGGCAGGAAAAGATCCTACATCTAACCCTGCACAGGTTTGTGTCCTTATTGACTAAAACTTTCCCCACAAAATCCTTGGAATTGTGGCTTTAAAGATTTTTAATAACAGAAAAGTTTAAAAAGAAGGGGAAACAGAAAAAGAAAATCAAAGTACAAGTAAAAATTACAAAGATGCACTAAGAGTTCTTAAACAAGTGCTACATAGAATGTCAAGTATTTAAAAAGAAATCAGTATAAATCAACAATTACTATCCTTTCTACTCATAGTTTTAGCACTTAATTAAAATTCATTGCAGATTCTTCTAATCTCAAACAATTTTCTCAAAACTTCTATTCCATTTTAACCGATATGTTCCACTGCTATTATCCCCATTAAAAAGTTGTGTGCAATACAATTTCCACTTATCATTAATTTCTTTGGCTGGTTATCTTTCTTCATGATTAGTTGGACTGACCATTACTGCATCGTCCACTAGCTTATTTTGCCAGTCGGAATAGCGGCACTGGATGCTCAGAATTTTATAGATCAGGTAGCCTCTCCTCTCTCTGTCGCTCCCTGTGCACAGAAATGCAATTCCTAGGGAAAAGGGAATGCAGGGCTTGTCCTATAATGAAGTGCACTGGGTCTCTTATCTCAGGTGGCAGCTTAAGAGAAGGCAGTGAAAGAGGTTCAGCTCCCCTGCCTGCTGGAGCCCCCTTGAGTGGACTGTATCCCTAGTGAAATTGGTTCACCAGTTGCTTGCACGCATCTTATGAAATGGATTCTAGTCCACGGAGCTTATGGCATAATACAGTTGCGGTTCTGAGGGAACTGTTGCAGCGTTGGCTAGACATGAAAGAAAAGTCTTTGCAGAATAAGACACAGCCTGAGATCCATAGATGGGACAGGTCACTGCCAAAGCAGGGAACTATTGATTAGGTATTTTGTGCAGCAAGAGTCTTCCAGATTCACAAATGTGCCCATGCTTGGCATCCTTGGGTTAGAGTGTTGGACTGGGACTTGGGAGATCCAGGTTCTAGTCTCCATTTGGCCATGGAGCTGTGTGGGAGCTTTGCCCCAGTCAGGCTCTCTCAGCCTAACCTACCTTACAGGAATGTTGTGAGGTAAAAATGGGGGGGGGATGGGCTCCTTGCAAGGAGAGAAATAAAAGTGAATAAACATATACATAGGCTAGAGAATTTCAAGGAGCCTTTCCCACACAGCTGTAATCCCAAACAAGTAAGGAAAGCTTTCAGGTTTGAGTTCGACCTTTCAGTGCAATTGAAAGCAAGGTTGTAGCAGGAGGGAGACGTCATGACCAACGTGGGATGCGACGTGGCCCGCTTGCTCACAAGGCTTTGTGCAAACCGCTGCTGCGGACGCCGTGGTCTAGTCCAGTCAGGCGCATGCGGTGGCCCTCAGCGCTCCTGGCTTGCTTTTAGGCCCAGTGGCCGCTAGAGGCTGCTGTGGCACCTGCCAAACAGGCTGCCAAAGGCAGGCCGTCCTGCTAGCAGTGCTGCAGCCTCGGAAGCCTCTGAGAAGGGCAGCCGGGAGGGCAGCCGAAGGGGGCAGCACGAAACTGATGGGAGCCTGGGCAGAAGTAACACTAAAAGCAGGAAAGAATTTCTGCACGGCTTTGGACAGGCCTTGCTGGCCCAAAGGCACAACACCAGTCGATGCTGCTGGTGGCTGCTGTTGCTGCTCTTCTTCTTCTTCTTCTTCTTCTTCTTCTTCTTCTTCTTCTTCTTCTTCTTTGAACAATTCCCACTTAACAGCAACACAAAACAGGCTGCAGATTTGGCGGCTTTATGTCCAGTTCTCCGTGCTGCTGATGCTCTTTCCCAGCAATCTTTCCCTCTGCCATGGTTTTCCCGACTCCTGACTTATATGGGCAGGACTAGATTCAGCCGTCTACGTGCCAGGGTGCTGCCAAGGCCCGCACCCTGGCAAAGGGCCTCCTGCCGTTCCATCAGCCCTGTGGCTCAGACAGCTTTCTCCCTTTGCAGCTGCCACCTTTCCACAGGTCCGCTCCTGGGATAGGGGCCAAGGCAGCCGATCTCCGACCCACGGGGATACAGTCCAAAGAAGCCTCCTGTCAAGTCTATGGGGCTGCCGGTTGGGTTATCTCCGAAGGCTCTTCCTTTCCCCTAGATCAGTGGTGGCGAACCTACGGCAAGCGTGCCACAGTGGGCACGCAGAGCCCTCTCGGTCACCTTGCAAGCCAAGTGGCCACAGCATCGCCCCAGCAGCCAAGCACAGGATAACAGTGCAGGGAGGGGCCATGCGCATGTTCGGACAGGCGTAGTGGTGCAAGGCGATGAGGTCACCAGCCGTGATTCACAAGACGCAACTTGTCCAATCTTTCAGATGGCTGGTCGGTGCAATGAAAGGATATCAATGTTTTTGCTTTGACTTGCTGATTTCAGATTTTATTGCAGTGTTGGCACTTGGCAATAAATAAGTGGGTTTTGGGTAGCAGTCTGGGCACTTGCTATCTAAAAGGTTCACGATCACTGGGTTAGGGCTAGAAGCAAGAGGTGTCCTGGCATAACTCTGATGGTTGGAATGAGTTCAGAATGTGCATAAATGGAGCTATGCAGAGAAAGCTCATCAAGGAAGGCTTTTTCAAAATCGACCTCTTTTCAATGGAACTTTAGCCCTATATTAGGGTTTGAGGAGTTCACCAGGGTAGGGTAAGGGTTAGAGAAACAAGGTGTCCTGGAATGATTTTGATGGTTGGAATGTGCTTCGAATGGGAAGAAATGGTGAACTGTGCAGAAAAAGCTCGTCAAGGAAGGCTTTTTCAAAATCGCCCCCTTTTCAATGGAGCTGAAGTCTTATATTAGGGTTGAAGGAGGGCACCAGGGTAGCATTAGGGGTTGAAAACCGAGTGGTCCTGGCATGATTCTGAGGGTTGGAATGTGTTTAGAATGGGCAGAAATGTTGAGCAGTGCAGAAAAATCAAGTAAAGGAAGGCTTTTCAAAATCGCTTTATTTTCAGTAGAGCAGTAGCCGAATGTTAGGGTTAGGGGATTTCACCAGGGTAGGGTTAGGGTTAGAAAAAGGTGGTGTCCTGGCATGATTTTGATGGTTGCAATGAGTTGAGAATGGGCAGAAAGGATGAGCTGCGCAGAAAAAGCAAGTCAAGAAAGGCTTTTCAGGATCGCTCTCTTCAGAGGAACATTAGCCCTATATAAGGGTTAGGGGATTTCACCAGGGTCGGGTTAGGGTTAGAAAAATGAGGTGTCCTGGCATGATTCTGATGGTTGGAATCTGTTTAGAATAGGCAGAAATGATGAGCCGTGCAGAAAAATCTAGTCAAGAAAAGCGTTTAAAATCACACTATTTTCAGTGGAATATTAGCCCTATATTATAGTTAGGGGATTTCACCAGGGTAGGGTTAGGATTAGAAAAACGAGCTGTCCTGGCATGACTCTGAACGTTGGAATGTGTATAGAATGGCGAGACATGTTGAGCTGTACAGAAAAATCTAGTCAAGGAAGGCTTTTCAAAATCGCATTCTTTTCAGCGGAACATTACCCTATATTAGGGTTAGGTGATTTCACTAGTTTAGGGTTACGGTTGGAAACACGAGGTGTCCTGTCATGACTCTGATGGTTGGAATGTGTTTAGAATGGGATGAAATGATGAGCTGTGGAGAAAAAGCCAGTCAAGGAAGGCTATTCAGTATCGCTTTCTTTTCAGCAGAGCATTAGCCCTATAGTAGGGTTAGGGGATTTCACCAGGGTAGGGGTAGGGTTAGGAAAAGGAGGTGTCCTGGCATGATTCTGATGGTTGGAGTCTGTTTAGAATAGGCAGAAATTATGAGCTGTGCAGAAAAATCTAGTCAAGAAAGGCTTTTCAAAATCGCACTATTTTCAGTGGAATATTAGCCTTATATTATGGTTCGGGGATTTCACCAGGCTAGGGTTAGAGTTAGGAAAATGAACTGTCCTGGCGTGATTCTGAACGTGGGAATGTGCATAGAATGGCGAGATATGTTGAGCTGTGCAGAAAAATCTAGTCAAGGATGGCTTTTCAAAATCGCTTTCTTTTCGAGCATTAGTCGAATTCGAGCATTAGTCGAATTCGAGCATTAGTCGAATATAAGGGTTAGGGGATTTCACCAGGGTGGGGTTAGGGTTAGGAAAACGAGTTGTCCTGGTGTGATTCTTAACGTGGGAATGTACATAGAATGGCAAGATATGTTGAGCTGTGGAGAAAAATCTAGTCAAGCAAAGCTTTTAAAATCACACTATTTTCAGTGGAATATTAGTCGGTTATTAGGGTTAGGGGATTTCACCAGGGTAGGGTTAGGGTTAGAAGAACGAGCTGTCCTGGCATGATTTTGATGGTTGCAATGAATTGAGAATGGGTAGAAATGATGAGCTGCCCTGAAAAATCTAGTCAAGCAAAGCTTTTCGAAATCGCACTATTTTCAATGGAATATTAGCCCTATATCATGGTTCGGGGATTTCACCAGGGTAGGGTTAGGGTTAGAAAAACGAGCTGTCCTGGCGTGATTCTGAACGTGGGAATGTGCATAGAATGGCAAGATATGTTGAGCTGTGCAGAAAAACCTAGTCAAGGACGGCTTTTCAAAATCGCTCTCTTTTCCGTGGAGCATTAGTCGAATATTAGTGTTAGGGGATTTCACCGGGGTAGGGTTCGGGTTTGGAAGGCGAACTGTTCTGGCATGACTCTGATGGTTGGAATGTGTTTAGAATGGGATGAAATGATGAGCTGTGCAGAAAAATCAAGTCAAGCAAAGATTTTCAAAATCGCATTATTTTCAGTGGAGCATTAGCAGAATATTAGGGTTAGGGGATTTTACCAGGGTAGGGTTAGAAAAACACAGTGTCTTGGCATGATTTTGATGGCTGCAATGAGTTGAGAATGGGCTGAAATCATGAGCTGTGGAGAAAAAGCTAGTCAAGGAAGGCTATTCAGGATATTTTTCTTTTCTGCAGAACATTAGCCCTATAGTAGGGTTACGGGATTTCAGCAGGGTAGGGTTAGGGTTAGAAGAACGAGCTGTCCTGGCATGATTCTGATGGTTGGAATCTTTTCAGAATAGGCAGAAATGATGAGCTGTGCAGAAAAATCTAGTCAAGCAAAGCTTTTCAGGATCGCACTGTTTTCATTGGAATATTAGCCCTATATTATGGTTTGGGGATTTCACCAGGGTAGGGTTCAGGTTAGAAAAACGAGCTGTCCTGGCGTGATTCTGAATGTGGGAATGTGCATAGAATGGCAAGATACGTTGAGCTGTGCAGAAAAATCTAGTCAAGGACGGCTTTTCAAAATCGCTTTCTTTTCAGTGGAGCATTAGTCGAATATTAGTGTTAGGGGATTTCACCAGGGTAGGGTTAGGGTTAGGAAAACGAGCTGTTCTGGCATGATTCTGACAGCTTGAACGTGTTTAGAAAGGGCAGAAATGATGAGCTGCACAGAAAAAGCCAGTCAAGGAAGGGTTTTCAGGATCGCTCTCTTTTCAGTCGAACAGTAGCCCTATATTAGGGTTAGGGAATTTCACCAGGGTAGGGTTAGGGTTGGAAACATGAGGTGTCCTGGCATGATTCTGAATGTTGGAATGTGTATAGAATGGCGAGAAATGGCTAGGTTTTGTTAGGCTTGGAAACTAGGCAAGAAGAACCCCTGTTCCCCCTGCTCCATGTTCAGAATCAGCTGCTTGCTCTCCCAATGGCGCTTTCCTGTTTCCATCAGGCCCGACTCGAGGTGCCTGCGCCAGATGTGCACTCTGGAGAGGCAGTAGAACCTGAGTCTGCACTCTGTCTGGACAAATGGGCAGCAGGGGGAGGATTTGCCAATGGGCACCTGGGCTAGTGTTGGGAAGTACCTGAAAAGCCCTCCCAGAGGAGTCCCTTTGTCCTAATATTTTGCCTCCTGCACTAAGGTCCTCTGTTGATAAACCCCACAAGAATTATTTCGACTACCCGGAGGAATTCCACAGTTGTCACCTGTAAAGTGTGGAATGGCTTGCCAGAAGAGAATCTTATTTGTTTATTTATTCATTTGATTATCAGAGTTCTATCCTGCCTTTTTCTTTTTAAAGAACTGAAAGCAGCTTGCATCATTCTCCTCCTCCTGCCCACAGTATTACTCACACAACAACCCTGTGAGGTAGGCTGGGCTGAGAGTCTGTAACTGGCCAGAAGTCACCCAGTTGTCTCCATGGCTGCATAGGGACTAGAACCCGTATCTCCTGAGTCCCAATCCTGCACTCTTAACTACTATACCACACTATGTATTTATGCTAGTTTTTAGCCTAAATTTGAATTATTGTTTTAATCTGTAGCATTTTAATCTGCTGTACAGATGATACCACTCTAATGGCAGAAAGTGAAGAGGAACTAAAGAGCCTCTTGATGTGGGTGAAGGAGGAGAGTGCAAAAGTTGGCTTGAAACTCAACATTAAGAAAACTAAGATCATGGCATCTGGTCTAGCACTTCCTGGCCATATAGATGGGGAAAATATGGAGGTAGTGAAAGATTTTATTTTCCTGGGCTCCAAGATCACTGCAGACAAGCACGGCAGCCAAGAAATTTTAAAGACGCTTGCTCCTTGGGAGGAAAGCTATGGCAAATCTAGACAGCATACTAAAAAGCAGAGACATCACTCTTCCAACAAAAGTGCGTATAGTCAAGGCTATGGTTTTCCCAGTTGCAATGTATGGCTGTGAAAGTTGGACCATAAGGAAGGCTGAGCGCCGAAGAATTGAGGCCTTTGAATTGTGGTGCTGGTGGAGACTCCTGCGAGTCCCTTGGGCTGCAAGGCAATCAAACCGGTCAGTCCTAGAGGAGATCAGCCCTGACTGCTCTTTAGAAGGCCAGATCCTGAATA